>NC_058131.1:679221430-679404113 GCF_016433145.1 Gracilinanus agilis
AGGAAGGAAGGAAGGAAGGAAGGAAGAAAAATAAAGAAAGGAGAGAAAGGAAGGAGAGAAAGGGAAAGAAAAAATAAAGAGAGGAAGGAAGGAAGGAAAGAAAAGAAAAGAAAGCTATGAAGTTCAAGAGGCAGAAGTAAGAGAGTAGAGATGTTTCTAATGTGGGGGAACCACCTGGGCAAGCATAAATGGGGAATCAATAAAAACGAGATGAAAGTGAATGAGAGAGCTAAGGCTGGTAAGACAGTCTCACTGAATATGTCAGAATTGGAAGGGACTTCAGAGGTGATAGGATCAATAATTAGGGATATAAAAGGCCTTAAGCATCATCAAAGTCCATCCATCCCATCCCCACTTTAGAAAAAGGAAAAACTTTTGGGGGTGGTGGTGGTATAGAGAGCCCAAGAGATAAAGTAATTTATCTGAGATTACATTAGTAGAGATTTGAATCTGGGTCCTCTGATTCTCAATCCAGCCCTCTTCATCTAGCCCAAACCATACCAGAACAGGAATCTTCTGGTTAAAAGCCTTTTACAAGTGATTATCCAGACTCAATTTGAATATTCAGTGACAAGTGATTCATTATCCCAGAGGCAGCCCATTACAGTTTTGGAAGTTTTCCCTTTATGTACCCACAAGATACCAAAAGAAAGAGACCTGAAAAGTTCCCTAGCCCCACTCATATCACCCCTTACCTTCTGTCTTAGTACCAGTTCTAAGATAGAAAAGGCAGGAGCAAAAAGCTAAACAATTGGGGTTAAGTGACTTACCCAGAGTCACACAACTAGGAAGTATCTGAGGTCAGATTTGTCTCCTGACTCCAGGTCTAGTGCTTTATCCACTGTGTCAACTAACTGCCCCTACTTCCTATAACTTTCCATTGCACCTATTTCTATCCACTAGGACCAAACTCAAGTCTATTTCCCCTTTCCTGTGACAGCACTTCAGAGACAACTGTGCCATCTCTTCCATCACCTCCTCAAGTTTTATTTTTCCCAAGCTAAACATTCTTAGTTCTTTCAAACAGTTTTCACATGGCCTAGTTTCTGGTCCCCTCATCATCTTCGCCACCCTCCTCTGGACAAGCTCCAGTTTGTCAATGTTCTTCTTAAAATGTGGTACCCAGAACTCTGGAGCACCTAGATCTGGAGTTAAGAGAAGGATGAATATCCCAAAGAGCCATTTTGCTTGCACTAAGAGGAAGTCACTTGCTTCATAGCATCTTCAAATTTCAGAGGTAGAAGGGATATCAACCCCTTCCTGATCTAACTTAACCCTTACCTGAAACATGAACCACATCTATAATATTTCTGACAAACAGATTTCCTCACAAACTCTTTGAGTCAAGAAAGTGTCCTCTAGCCTGAGGCTTAGAAAGGAACTAGACTATGAATCCAGACATCTTGGGGAGTTTGAGCTATTAAATAATTTGGTGTCCTAGAAAAAAAAAATTCAGAAGCGCCAGAGTTGTAGTCCTTTATTTTGGTAAAGTTTTATTGGCATCTTTTGTTTTTCTACTCTGATCTCTCCATTATACCTCTCCCTCTGCCCATTGAACCCTGTCTCATAGTAACTGTGTCTGAAATATGTGACCTTTGGTACCAAGAGGAGGGAGGTGTGTTTCGTCATCCATTCTTTTTGGATCAAGGCTGCTCAGTCCAGTTAATCAGACTCCAGCTATCTTTCAGACTTTTTGTTTGTTTGCATTATTGTGTTCGTTGGGTAGCCTGGGCTCCTGGTTCTGCTTATTTCACTCTGTAGCGGTCCTCATGAGACTTCTGGATACCATTTGTAAAATTCCTCTTCTTACTTTTTCCCAGAATTCCTGGAATATGGATATAGCTGGAATCAAGATAAGTCAACAAATATTTATTAATCACCTTCTATGTGCCAAACAGGGACAGCTAGATGGTCCAATGGACAGAGTACTGAGTCTGGAGTCAGGAAAACTCGTCTTCCTGAGTTAGTCTGCCCTTAAATATTTACTCGCTCTGTGAACTTGGGCAAGTCATTTAATCCTATTTGTCTCAATTTCCTCATCTGTACAAGGAGCTGGAAAAGGAAATGGCAAACCACTCTAGTATCTTTCCCAAGAAAACTCCAAAAAGGGTCACAAAGAGTCAGATATAACTGAAAAATATCAATCTGTGCCAAATACCACACCAGGGGCTTCTAGAGGAAGTAAACAAGTCATTAGAAACACTATAAGATTTGACGGAAGGAAGAGAATACCTTAGAGCAGTGATGGGCAAACTTTTTAAAGAGGAGCCAAAGGAAAGGAAATGCTCATCTGTCAGTCTGTTTTTAAGGCAACTCTTTCGAAGTTTCATTGTATTGTTTCCTACTCATTGTATTCGTCAGATTAGGAATAATGTCACGAAGCTGGATAGAACATTTCAGGGGGCCTCATCTGGCCCACAGGCAGTAGTTTGCCCATCACTGCCTTAGAGGGTCAGTGAGGTCTGGCATATAAAGCCATACATTTCTCTCCTCCCAATTTTTCACTAGGGTTCCTCATACCTAGTCACTCACCCATGCTCAACCACGTTGACTCTTTGGTACCAAGTCTACTCACTCAGTTACCAGGGCTGTGACAGAGACCATCCCTCTCACCCAAAATGTGGTGGGTAGAGAGAAGTGATAAAGCCTACCTTCAAGTAGCATTCTCTGTCCCTAAAATCTTCAATGGCTCCCTATCACCTTCAAAATTAAGTCTAAGTTCTTTAGCCTGACATTCAAGATCTTCCAATCTTCATTCATATTTATTAAATACCTGCCAAGGATAAGACACTGTACTAGGCGCAACACAGGATGCAAAGTTGTAAAAAAAGACAGTTTCTGTTCTCAGGGAATGTAGACTCTAGTCATCACGAACTTCTCTAACCATTTCTCCCAATGTTTCTCAAGATATAACTAAGTACTCTTCAAATGAATGACAAGGAACCATCTAACTAAAACTTTTCATTTCACAGATGAAGAAACTGAGGCACAGAAAATGATGATTTACCCAAGGTCACACAGCAAGTCACAGGACTCTAATATAGGTCTCACAATTCCCACCCTGGGTTCGTACCCATATTCTGTATTCTCATATGAGCCCTCTATCCCAGGCTGGCCAGTATCCACCCTGTCCTATGGATGAAAGGATGATCCTTGTTTCCAACTCTTTCCCATTTTCTCACTTTATCTTCCTGGCATCATCCTTCCTATCTGAATTAAGGGCTGGGGAGGGAAGAAGGGGAGAGGATAGGGCTCTTGGGCACGTGTGTGTATAGGGTAGGAGGGTATGTATCATAGCCATCATCCGGCTTTTGTTTTTTCAATGTGCAGCCCCATCGCTTTGGCCTCCCCAGAGTCATATACCTGGCATCCATGTGATTCTGAATCAGAGTTCTTTACCTGAGTTATAAATAGAACTCTCAATGATTGGGTAGGGAGGTGGGGGTGGGATCAGTGGAGCACTCGCACTGCTGGAAGTGGGGCCACTCTTCAGCTCTTGAGAGTGGAGGTGCCTGCAGCTGAAAAGCTTCTGGGGGCTCCTGGTGGAAGGGGAATGGCAGAGGGGGTCCCTGAAGGAGAAACAGGGACTGGGGCACTGGGGAAGAGGAGGGAGAGATTTGGAATATGATTCCCCCTTTTTTTTCACAACACAATAGTGAAATAAGGCTCTTGCTAGCCAGGAGCACAGTTTTGAAATTGCCCTGCTTAGAGATGGGGAAGGGAGATGAATGACAGAAAGCCTTAGACCATTATCTGCTTTCTGTCTCTGTCATCCTATCCCATTCCCCATTAGGAGTAGGTTTGACTTTCTTGCTGTATAGGAAGCCCCCTGACTCTCTGGGCTTCACTTCTATCTCTGAGCTGTGCTCAGACATTCTGTCTAACAGGCAGCCAGATCCAGGGCTCTGCCCCAGAGACTCTGCCCCAGAAAATATTAAGTGGAAGGAGGTTATATGGGCTTGCCATATTCTTGTAGACAGCACTTTGGGTGGTAACAGAATGAGACAACCAAAGCTTGTATCCATGTAGTTTGTTCCTCTGCGTGTCCATAGAATTCTCTATTTTAAAGCCCTGTTTGAAAAAAAACACCCTTACCTTCCATCTTAGAATCAATACTGTATGCTGCTTCCAAGGCAGAAGAGCAGTAAGGGCTAGGCAATGGGGATAAGTGACTTGACCAGAGTCATACAGCTAGGAAGTGTCTGAGGTCAGATTTGAACCAGGACCTCCCATCTCTAGACCTGGCTTTCAGTCCTCTGAGCCACCCAGCTGCCCCTGACACCCACATATTCATGGCCTTTTAGAGCAAGATATCTTTAGAATTGGAAGGCACTTTAGAGATTATCTGGTTCAGATCTCTCATTTGACAGAAGAGGAAACTCAGTTCTGGAAAGAGGAACCCCATAGATATATAGCTAAAGAGTGTCAGAGTTACAATTCTAATTCTGAATCTAATACTTTTCCCACAAACCAATTCTCTACTTCCTTTTATCTCTTTGATGAGACAATGTCATGCTGTAGATAGAGAGCAAGCCTTTCTGTCAGGAAGACCTCTGTTCAAATCCTGCCTTTGATACATATGATCTGCTTCTTAATCTTTCAATACTGGAGACAATTTTATGGGATACAGCAGTTGCTAATCTGTATCAGTGGCAAGAGTTTCTGAATCAGGGAATGCACCACACAAGCAATCACAGATCACTTCATCTTCTTCCCATCCTGAGGCAGCTAGGTGGTACGAAGGACAGACCACTGGACCCGAAGACAGGAAGACCCCAGTTCAGACTCAACCTCAGACACTTGCTAGCTCTGTGACCCTAGGAAAGTCATTTAACGTCTCTCTGCCTCAATTTCCTCATCCATAAAATGGGGATAATAATAATAGCACCTCCCCTCTAGGATTGCTATGAAGATCAAATGAGATACCATTTATAAAGATCCTTACAAATCTTAACACTATATAAATGCTATTATTACAGTCACCCCAATCATTCTGCTACTCACCAGATTTTTATAAGTTTACTCAAAAAGTCAATTCAAGGATGATTTTATTAAGTATGTAATATGCTCAAAGACCTATGTTAGGCACAAACACAAAAC
Source organism: Gracilinanus agilis (assembly GCF_016433145.1). NCBI lineage: Eukaryota > Metazoa > Chordata > Mammalia > Didelphimorphia > Didelphidae > Gracilinanus > Gracilinanus agilis. The sequence goes on from NC_058131.1 coordinate 679,226,531, forward strand.
AGTCCATTTCCTAAAGCCTAAATTCTATAGAGAACATACTACTTGCTAGACACAGATTAGGAAGCCAACCCACTGACAAGCACTTTTTAAGCATCTGCTCTAAGCCAGAATAACAATATGCCAGGTGCTCTTCTAGGTGCTGAAGATACAAAGACAAAAAGGAAAAATAACTGCCCTCAAGAAGCTTACATTTTATCATGGAAAGGAATGTACATGTGTATATATATATATCTCCACAAAATAAGAACAAAATAAATGCAAGGTTTCCTACATGACTGGAAGGTAATAGTGGTTAAGGAAACAGTTAAAATCAGAAAGAGCTTCATGTAGATGGTGGAGACTTGACGAAGAAAGTAAAGGATTCTAAAAGGCGGAAGTGATAAAGGAGGGCAACCTAGGCATGAGAAAAGCCAGTACAAAAGACATGGAATCGGTAGGTGGAACGTGTTTGCAGAAAAGCCAGAAGATTGAGCTGTACAAAGAACTTGGGTATAATGAGTGGAATATACGAGTAGAAACAGAGGCTAAAGCCAGAGTGTAAAGGTTTAAATGCTAAACAAAGAAGTTTATATTTGATTCTGGAGGCAATAGGGAGGCATTGGCATTTTTTAAAGTAGAAGAATATAGCAATTATCAACTTTTTTTGGTCTAGGACCTATTTATTATTGAGGATCCTAAAGAGCTTTTGTTTATGTGGGTTATTTCTACAGATAGTTACCATATTATTTTTTTTTACTTTATTTTTATTTTTTTTTAAACCCTTAACTTCTGTGCATTGGCTCTTAGGTGGAAGAGTGGTAAGGGTGGACAATAGGGGTCAAGTGACTTGCCCAGGGTCACACAGGATAGTTACCATATTAGAACTCAAAATGTCTTAGTATTACTATGAAAATAGTTTCAACCACACAGACTCTTGAAGAGGGTCTCAAGTTCCTTCAGAGATCTCCATACCATCTTTGAGAATCTCTGGGGTAGCAACCTGGTCAGATCTTCACTTAAAGAAAATCATTTTGTCAACCATGTAGAAAATGGATTTTAGTGAAGAGAGATTATTGGAAGGGCCACCAATTCGGAGGCCATTGCAGTAATCCAGGTAATTGGTGACCAGAGCTTGAATCACAGTGATCGCTGTATGAAAAATGGGGAAGGAGGCAAATAACAAAATATTATGGAGTTAGAAGTGCCAATATTTGGCATCCATTTGAATACTTGGAGTGACTGCAGAGAGGCAAAATTGCTGAAGTTATAAACCTGGGAAATGGCAGGGCTAGAGTTAGGGGAGAGACTAGAAGAATAGATTTGGGAGACATTTTCATAGAAGTGATCATTAAATCCATGGAAGCTAATGAAGCCACCTGTACAGGGGCAGCTAAGTGGCACAGTGGATAGAATGCTGGATCTGGAGTTTGGAGGACGTGGGTTCAAATCTGGCCTTAGGTACTTCTTAGCTATGTGACCCTGGGCAAGTCACTTGACTCGTTTTTCCTAGCCTTTGCCTTTCTGTCTTGGAGTTGTTACTAAGACTACAAAGTAAGTTGCTGAGTTACTGAGTAAGGGTTTAAAAAAAAGAGAGATTAGTGTGTTCGTTCCTGCAAGAGCATTCCTAAGTATCATCCTATATGTCCTGTCTACCCTTCTAGACTTGGAACTCTCTAGTTATGGGATCCACGTCTTGCCCATACAACCTGGGGCTCCTTCTCATTGGGACCATGTCTTCACTCTTGACCTGTCCTTGAGGCTTTTTTAAAAGGAATCTGATCACATTGAATTGAATATGGATTGAAATCCTGTGTTGGACTTGATTAAAATGAAATTATCATAGAAATCAGAGCTTGGAGGAAGCTTCAAGGGATCATCTCACCCAATCCCATCATTTTACAGAAGAGCAAATGGAGGCCCAGAGAGGGGGAAGGTCCAAGGTAATAAGTAACAGAGCTAGGATTCAAACCCAAGTCCCCAGACTTCATATATAGGTCTCTTTCCGCTGTATTACATTCCCTCCACAGTGGCTAAACAAACATTAATGTCATCTCCAAATACAAGGTAGTATATAATTAAGTACTAAATTGGGTGGTTCAGACAATAAGGACTGTAGGAGGCCAAATGATAAAATAAAATAAATAGCTTTATTGAGGCGCCAAACCCTAACCCATCCCCCTAATCTGCAGGCATCTCTGCATCTTTCTCCTGTTCTTCTCAGAATCACAGATTCTCAGATTGGAGAGTGAAGCCATTTAAGTGAAACTATATCAGAACCACAGATCTGCCTTGTTGTAGGGAAATAGGAAAAGACACAGTTCTTGTCCCTGAGGAGCTCCCAGTCTAGCTGGAGAGACACGGTGCGCACATATGAAGCAGACGATGAATCTCGGGCACTGCAGCTCTAATGATAACTGACATTTATGTAGCGCTGTAAGGTTTGCCCAGCACTTGGCATACATTATCTCATTTGATCTATGTTACATAACAAATAGTATAGTTAGACCTTTTATATACGAGGAGCCTGGTGCTCATAGGCACACAAATATTGTTCTTCAGGCACGTCCAACCCTTTGTGACCCCATGGGGGATTTTCTTGGCAAAGATACTGGAGTGGTTTTGTCATTTCCTTCTCCGGCTCATTTTCCAGTTGAGGAAACTGAGGCAAACAGGGTTAAGCGACTTGCCCAGGGTCACACACCTAGTAAGTACCTGAGGCTTTAGTTGAACTCAATTCTTCCTGACTCCTAATGGGCACTCAATAAATGTTTATTTAATTATTCACTAATAATAGCTAATATTTACATAGTGTTTATTATGTGCCAGGCACCCTTCTAAGTACTTTACATTTATTATCTGATTTGATCCTCACAAGAAACCCAGAAGTTAAGTTCTATTATCATTCCCATTTTAATAAGGAAACTGAGGCAAATAGGGTTAAGTGACTTGCTCACTAGTCAATGTCTGAGGCTGGATTTGAACCCAGAAAGATGAGTCTTTCTGACTCTAGGACCAGCACTCTATCCACTATGCCACCTGGCTGCCCACGCACATACAACTAGTAAGTGACAAGACAGATTTGGAATCCAGGTCTCTTTTAACTCTGTCTCCAGAGCTCTTACCTGCTGCCTCATTTCTATAAGGTTCATTTTGCAGACAGGACTAATGCAAAGACAATAAAGGTACTGAAATAATGCCTTTTAGTTTACAAAATGCTTTCTTCATAGCAAACAGCATGGGAAAGCAGGAAAAATAATGGATTCGAAGTCAGGGGATCTGGGTTTGAATCCAGTTTGTTGTTTGGCCGTGGGCAAGTAATTTCCCCTTTCTGAGCTTCTATTTCCTGATCTTTAAAATTAGGAAGTTGGGCTAGATCATTGTAAAGGTTGTTAAATTGATAATTATTAAATTCTGTGAGACCTGTGAGGCAGGTAATATAATAAACATTATCATTTATCCCCATTTTATAGATGAAGAAACTGAAGCTCAGGGTCTCCTAGCTAACAAATGGTAGAACTCAGAATTAAAAACAAAAACAAAGCCAAAAAATTCCTGACTTGTAGATGACTGTAAAATTCACTTATGCCCAGCCAGTCTTTTCTCTTTCAATGGAGTTATTGTATCTCCAAGGGATATGTGAATTGAATATATGATTCTCCTCTGAATTATGTAAGAACAGCCTTGTGCTAGCAGGGTTAACCCTACCAGGTCCAATGGAATTGTGAGCCTTCCATTCAGTAAGGTCTACCAGATTTATGTGGATCTTGTAACCCTTTGTGAGCCTGGAGGCAAAGATTTAATTATGGATTACACCATTGAATAAGCCCACAACCACTAATTTTCTTAACCTAGCAAAGGCTGGAACTTGGAGCATTGATTCCCATCCCTGGCACTGATTCCTTAGTTCTATGGCCTCTCTCCTTTTGTGGCCAAGTGGCTTGTTTAAGCTCTTGGTGGGTAAGTAGGGGAGGCAGGAAAATGGTCCTGTGGATTGATGATGTGAAAGACACCATTAGGATATGAGCTCATTGCAAATTGCAATCCTTTCATTTTTTTGTATTTGTATCCCTAGTACCTAGCCTAGTGACATAGTAGGTACTTAATAAATACTCACCGATTCATTGATAGAGATATTAACATTATAGATTTAGAAATGGAAGGAACCTCAGAGGTCAACTAATCAAATCCCTTGATTTTATAGTTTAGGAAACTGAAGATCAAAGGGGTAACTTTAAAAAACACACCTCATTTTCTGTCCCAGTAAGACCTCTAAGGGCAAGGGCTAGGTAAATGGAGCCCAGGTCCTCCAAACTCCAGATCTGGTGCTATATCCACACTGCCACCTAGCTGCCCTTCAAAGGGGGTAACTTGTCCAAAGTCACATAGATAGTGTCAGAGGTAGAATTCCAACCCAGGTCCCTTGACTTCAGAGCCAGTGTTGTTGTTTTGCACTACACTACACCGCAAACCTTTACCTTAGCAAGCACAATGCTTAGTTTGGGCAGACATTCATAAAAATTCCCCAGTGTCTAACACCTCACAGATTTTCCTCCTGCCCCAGAATTTCCCTTCATTATCGTGTGCATTTACGAGTGTGTCTGTGTTCAGTGGAGTGCTAGTATTTACATAGGAGTGTGTCCAAGTATGTGCTTAGTTTTCCCTTAGCTGGTAGAGAGTATGCCATCTTTGGAATCAGGGCAGCTAGGTGATTCAAGAACCAATTTTCTATTTACTACTGACTTTGGGCAAGACATAACCTCCCTAGACCTTAGTTTCTTAATCTGTTCAAAGAAGGGGTTGAACTAGAGAATTTCTAAAACCCTCTCCACCTCTAAATCTGTGCTTCTATAAACTTTGCATTAACAGATCCTTCTCTCTTTCCTTAGAAAAATTCCCTATCACTTTCACACATTCTGAGTTTATCTGTATGTGTGTGCACATGTGTGCATTTTGAATGTATGTGGTTATTAGAGTGGGTGAGCTGAGGAAGGTTGTATCTGAATTTCTCAGCCTCTACTACGTCCCTCTTACACTTTTTCCACTCCCAAATTTATCACTCTTCAGATCTTCTCCAGGCTTTTTGTGAAAGAAGTGGGAATTTGGTCTTAGTTAACAACCTCAGAAGTGACCCATAAGTCTTTGAGTAAGGCCAGAAGCTTTCTCTCCTCTCTTGTTCCTCCAAAGTCTGTGGACCTTTCACTTGAGTCAGACCCAGAAATATTTGGAATCTCAGATCAAAATGTCACTCCTTTATTTTTTGTCTACTCATTACCCACTCCCATCTCTCCCTCTTCATAACTGGTTTCCAAGCCTGCATCCTCCCCTGCTGGGCCCTAGGCAAGTGGGGACTGAGACAGGCCACCTGCCGGCCAGCCTGCCTGGAAGAGAATTGCTTGTCCTAGGCTCAGGGTTGGCACCAGGAGCCTGGATCTCCACAGCCCAGCTGGTGTCTCATGCTGTTTTAGGCACTATGAGGCGGAGGGATGGTGACCTCTCAGCTCTGCTTGTTCCTCCCACAGAAAGTCAGAGAGCACAGTCTGACCTGAATACTCACAGTGGGGGGTCAGGGGTTTTCTGACTTTTTCAAAAGAAGACCTCTCTGATACGAGGCCTCTCTGATATATATGACATATCCCATCTTCAGAATCATGTTTAAGGTGGGATCAGTTTGAATCAGATCCATCCATGTGTCCAGTCCCTTTCCTGTTGAAATCAATTGTACTCACCCTGTTACTCTCCAAAAAAATATCCAAAGGAAATGGGCATCCAAAATATGATGGAGACTTAACTCACAATAGTTGAGGAATTGGAGTAGGTTGGGAGAGAGAAAAGGGGGGAAATGGGTCTAGGCATCCTGCTTTTTTTAGATTTCTCCATGTTCCATGAAACTTTGGGAAAGTTCCCTCCCCCATGGGCCTTAATTTCCCCATATATAATGGGTAATCATTGTACCTAGTTGATTTAAAAACATCTGGAGATTGGGCACTGCTAACCCCAGAAAATGCCACCCTGTTTGTCATCCCAGGAGTTAGCTGTCTATACTGGCTTTCTTTTCCCCACCTTTCATCTTCCAAGCAGGGCTAGCTTTTGGGTATAAGCAGAAGAGGTAAATCCTTGTGTGGCATAACCTGAGAGGGATCCTGTCCTGTAACCTCACTCTCTCTCTCTCCCTCAATCTCTCTGTCTCTGTCTTTCTCACATAGACACACACACACACACACACAACACACACACACACACACACACACACACACATACGTTTACACCTCTCTCATGGTGCCTGAAGCATCACCACCAGAGAGTAATTCCTTTGGGTCCTGAAGGCTTTTCAGATTCCAGGAGTCCCTTGCCAAAAAGCAGATTCCCTTAGGAAGGAGCTCACCTTAAGCCATTATCATCCATTGTTGCCTTAGGTCATTATTTGACAACCATCTGAACATGCTAGGTAGTGGTGGAGGCAGGCAGCAAACTGGAATAGGAAAATTATGAAATAGGGATGGAGTAGAAGTTAAGATAAAGAATAAGCATGAGCCATTGATTTGATTTCATTAGTCTAGGGAACTCTCAGTTAAGGGGAGTCCCGCTACCATTTCAACTTGGCACCTTCTCTGCAACTTACAGCTTTAGAAAGTCATCTAGAAAACATGTTAAAGCCAGTTGCCCAAGGTCACACAGCGTGAGCACTCAGACCTAGGTTTTCCTGGCTTTGAGACCTCTCTTTATCAACTGTGGCACTCTACCTCTCTTATGCAAATATATTACACTTTAAAGTTTGCCAATTGCTTTATATGCATCAGCTAATTCAGCCCTCATAGTAGCCTTGTGCGATATAGTACAAGGTTTGTTTTTTTTAAACCCTTACCTTCCATCTTAAAATTAATACTGGGTATTGGTTCTAAGGCAGAAGAGCAAGAAGGGCTAGGCAATGGGAATTAAGTGACTTGCCCAGGGTCACAAAGCTAGGAAGGGTCTGAGTTCAAATTTGAACCCAGGACCTCCCATCTCTGGGCCTCAATCCACTGAGCCACCCAGCTTCCCCCAGTACAAGGTTTTTAAATCCCAGCTTTATAGATAAGGAAACAAAATTCATTGTATTTAGGTGACTTAACCAGGGTTTTTTTACAGCTAAAGTTTGTTGAGCTGAGATTCTGACTCCAAATTTAATGCCTTTTCTACTAAACCACAAAGTGGGATCAGAATACCAGAAAGTGAATTCGCCCCTCCTCCCATCACATGAAGGGGGCTTCATAATTTCCCAGCCCTTTTCCTAAGAGTTGGAATTGATCTCACCATAAACAAGTGTTGGGCATTGTGCGCTGTCTGTGGTGCTGAAACAGTGATTAGCAAGTTCCTGAACAAGCCTGCCTTGCACTCAGGGAATGCTGTATTCATTGAGCAGAAAGGATATGTGGCTTTCACAGGGACTGAAAGCAACTCATTAAGCCTGGGTTTGTTCAGACCTGTACTAAAATTTCTCAACAACTACAGAATGTTTTTAAGTGAAGTCGGAAAACCATGCTGCCTGGGTCCACTTCAGTTTTGTACTGTCTGCATCTTTACTACTTTGCTGTAATCCTTTTATTCTTCACCAACTGATTTTCCATCACACTTCCTACTGTGACTATTCCTAGTCCTTTCTCTCAGGCCCCCAAATCCACCCGCCCCTTTCACACTCTCAGCAAATACCTTGCCTCTTACTTTAAGACTGAGGCCATCTGTTATGAGCATCCTCATTCAACTTCTTCTGCATTAGGATTTCTCTAGTTCTTCACTCATCCTTTCCTCTTTTACTCTGTTCTCAGAGCACGAAGTGGCTCTTCTTGCCAATCCTAATGCCTCTACTTGTACTTAATTCTACCTGCTCCTGCCTTTTCTGGAAGTGTGTTCTATTGATCATTACCCTTGACCCATCTTCAGTTGTTCCCTACATTCTCAGTCCTTCCCTGCTGCCTGTAAATATGACAAGATCTTCTCTAAGCTTAAAAAATAAATCTTTGACTTTGTCATCCCCTCAAGCTATTGTCTTATACCTCATGTATCTTTCACTGACAATCTCCTAGAAAAAGAATAATTTTGAATTGCTGCTTCTGCTTCCTTTCAACCCATTACTTCTTATTCATTCTCTTGTACTTTTTGAGCCCACTACATGGCCAAAACTACTCTCTCCAAGTTGCCTTTTAGGTATTAAGTCCAATGGACATTTCTGTGTCTTTACTCTCCTTGAACTTTCTTCCGTGTTTGACCACCCCTTCTTCTGATACTTTCTCCTATTTTGGTTTCCATAAGTCATGGATCTCCTCCTACTAATTTGACCATGCTTTCAAAATCTTGTTCAATAAAATTTCTTCATTCTCCTCACCTTTAAGTATAGATGCTCCCTATGAATCTATTTTTAGCTCTTTTTTCTTCTCTTTTCTTCTCTTTCCCTTGGTAATCTCATCTGTTCTTATGTGGATTTGATTGCCACCTTTCTACATTTGACTTTTAAGTCATAGATGATGCAGCCCAATTCTTTCCCCTGAGTTCTAATGTTTCATCAATAGCTGACTGCTGAATATCTCTACTGGAGTGAATTGTCTCATTGTCAAATTCAACATTTCACAAATTAAACTCATCACCCTTTCAAAAATGCCAGTCTTTAGTATCTCTCAAAATCCTTTCTCTCTTTTTTTTCACACACATTGCCACCACCCTAGACCAAGCCCTCCTCACCTCTAGCTTGAATAATTGTATGAGCCTTCTTGTGCTCTCCCCATCAGTCTCTCCCTTGTTCTTCACAAAGGCTGCCAAAATAGCCTGGCCATGCCATTCTTTTGCTCAAAAATCTTATGTAGCTTCTTATTGCCTATATTAATGCAGATTCACTTATTTGTTACTTAATGCCCTTTATAATCTGACTGCAGTCTGTCTTTTCAGCCTTTACAGTATCTACCTTAATAAATGCTCCTTTCTAGCAACAGCAGACTACTAGATGTCATACAGATAGTAACACATATAGAGTTTATTAAGTGCCAGGCAGTGTGTTGACTACTTTATAATTATTATCTCATTTGATCCCCACAGTAATCCAATGAGGTCCTTATATCCTGAGCATCTAATATGGTGCCTTGTAGGTATAATAGGTTGTTATAGAATTGGGTTGAAAATTATCATTTTTGACCAGACTGCCTCCAAAAGTAGTATGGAGTCCATACTATTCAACATCCCTCTCACATTCTTTTTCCTACCTTTCTCCCCCATAATTCCTCTTCTCTGGTCAGATATCTCCACTGTCTCCTGGACTTCATATGCTTATCCTTTACTTTCAGATCTTTATTTATTCTGTCTCCCCTACTTAGAATGTTTGCTTTCTTGTCCTCCCCCATATCCATTTATCCAAATTCTTCCTGTTCTGAAAAAGTCACCTAAATCATATCTCTAGTAGGCCTCCAGACTATGTAGTAACTTCTTCTCCAAAGAGCTCAAGCACTTTTCATTTTTACCACTCATCTAGAAATTGATCACCTCCTGCCTTGTGGCAATCCTTATATCTTTGCCTTCTTTTGTTATTTCATTTTTCAGGTGTGTTAATATTATCTTCTTTTTTCTCTTTCTTTCTTTCTTTCTTTCTTTCTTTCTTTCTTCCTTTCTTTCTTATTTCAAATTTCCACATAAATATTATCTTCTTAACTGAATCATAACTCCCATGGGAGCAGGGGTTATGTCTTCTTTGACTTTACATTCAAAACAGGGTCTTGCACATAGTAGGTAAGCAGTGAATATTGATTTATTGATCAATTGTTTGAAAAAATGGTAGATAATAATTTTTTCTCTCTCCCTCAAAAATCCATGCATAGGACCCACAGCTCTGCTCAGCAGTTGTGGCTCCACCCCAACTCTCAGTCTTTTTTATCCATCCTTTAAAAATGCTATCCTCAGCAGCAGCAGTGACAGCAGTAACACAAGTATGCTCATCCCGTGCAAGGCATATAAATTGTCACTTGGTGACCTGACTTGAATGGGCTTAAATAGAGCTATCCCATCTAGGAGCCTCTAATAATTTCTGAGAGGTACAGGGAGCATATGTATGGTCCTGCCCGTGTGGTGACTCATGGACTGTGCGGGAATCCTGACAGACAGTCCATCCTCTGGGAGGGTAATGGTACCAATGCATCAGCGTGCTAACCACGTTGTTTGTAAACCATCACAGGCACCCCAGCTGGGGCTAAAAATAACCCCGTGGGCATTTGAGGCTCTTCATCAAAAACATTATGTGCAATGCTAGAAAATGGGTATTTTTGCATCATGTAATTTGGTTTTATGAAGACCACGAAATGCAAACATTCTCCTATTAATTACTGTATCGACTTTACTCTGTAATTGAGGGATCTGGAGCTGGGGAAAACAGAGAAACAGGATGGAGTAGCAGCTCTGCCAAATCCTGCCTTCTCTTCCTTTTTCTCTCCTTTCTCCCTCCCATCCTCTCCATTTCTCTCTTTCTCCCTTCCCCCCTCCCTCCTACATTTCCTTCTCTTTCTTCCTCTTTTTCTTTTTCTTTCTTTCTCTTTTGTCTTAATTTTAGAAGCTACCTTAGTGCTTGTTTTGCACTAGAGTTCCATAGATATCACAAGGCATATTGTGGTGGCCTCATGGAAAACTGAATTGTGTCAACAATTCCACCTGGGCAGAAGAGAATGTGTGTGTCTATGCGCATATGTGTGCACACACACATACACACACATGGTTTTATTTGTATGTGTTTGTTCTTATATTTTATTTTATTCCTGTATGTATATATGCACATACACACATATGTGTATGGTCTTGCTCTTATTGGCATATGTATGTAATCACATTTCTTTTTGCATGTGTGTTTGCAAGCATTTATCTTTATTTTGTGTACCTATATATTTGTACATGTGATTATGTGCATATTTGTGTATAATCTTATTCGTATGTGCCTGATTGTATGTGTCATTATATACATGTTGGGAGTCATGTATGTTTGTGTTTATCATTTTATGTGTATATAAATATGCATGCATACATCTGAATGTGTGAATGCGTAGCTTTGTGTATATATGTGTTTATAGGCAGGAATGTTGGAGGGGCTCTTGTGGGCTGAGAACATTCCTGTAGGGTTTGCATCTCACAGAAAAGGGAAATGGGCTGTGATCTTTGAGTGGAGCAAAGGGAAAGTTGGGGAGAGAGTTTCATGGTGAAAAGGCAAAAATCACTTGACTGAAGATGTCAGGAGACTTGGCTGCTATTCACAGAAGCACAGAATTTGGAATGAGAAGGGACGAGGGTTTTGTTTTTCTTTTTTTTCATCATTTGGGGAATCAAAAATATATTTTTGTTAGGTGAAAAAATAAATTTGAAAAATATAAAAGCTATCTTAGTGGATGTTTTAAAAGCACTAAAAGGGACTCCAGAGCTACCTAGTCCAATCCATCTCTGAACAAGAATACTAGCTACATCATACCTGGTTCTGCTAACTCAAGTGTAAGAGCCCTGTTCCTCACGATGGAGGATCTGGGTTCCCAGTCCATTCTCTGATGCTAATTTCCCATCTCTTTGACCTCATATAAGTTATTTAATCTCTCTGGGCCTTGGTTTCCTTAACTGTCAAATGAAAGCTTTGGGTCTGATGGCTTCTCCAGCTCCAGATCTTGGATCTTGTGAACTGGTTTCTCTCTGCCTTGACTAAATCAGGCAAAAGATATTGTGGCTTAACAGACACATTTATGATTTGGAGATAGGCTCAATGACTTGCTAGCTGTGAGACCTTAAATGAGTCACTGAATTTCCCACCTACAAAATGAGGTGATTTTGGACTAAGTTTCTGAGGTCCCTTCCAACTTCAGAACTAGGTTCCCATGATACATAATCTTAAACAGGTTGTTTCCTTTCCTACTTTCCTCATCCGTACATGAAGGGTTGAATTAAATGATGTCCAAGTTCCCATTCTAGCTCTAAGATTCCCTCATGTTAGGCAGTATGAGTTATGGTACAGGGACAGATTTAGAATTCTATGGGAACTGAGAGGGCATTTAGTTCAATCCCTTCATTTTACAGATGAGGAAACTGAGTCACATTGTGGTTGAATGATTTTAACAAGATCATGTAACTGGTAAGTGACGGAGGTAGGATTTGAATCTAGATCCTCCGATTCTAAACGCAATACTCTTTCTTTCTTTCCTAAAAGAAAGTACTTCCATCTTAGAATCAATACTAAGTATTGGTTCCAAAGCGGAAGAGAGGTAAGGTCTAGGCAATGGGATTATAGTGACCTGCCCAAAGTCACACAGCTAGGATATGTCTGAGGCTAAATTTGAACCCCCCTCTGCCGGTGCTTTTTCTGATAAATTAAATTCTAAAGTTTTCCTGAAGACCTATAGCAGCCCAAAGCTTTGTTTTATTTTCATCCTTGCAGCCCCAGACCCAGCAAAGGTTGCCAGCTATAAGCATTTATAAATGCTTAGTGAATTGAATTTAATTGAATTCTCCTTCCTGGAGGCTAACTCAGTTTTCTCATCTCTTAAAAAGTCCTGTACACTTCCTTCTCCCTCCCACCCTGACATACTTCATTTCAGAGATGGGAGCCTATGAATGTGAATCAGATATCAAGTCAGGCTTTTTCAATATGCTCTCCTTGCTAACTTGGTTTCCCATCTCCCCTAGCCCCATTTTGGATTCTTTGTTTTTTATATGGCTATCTGGGAGAGAGAAGAGAAAAACATTAAAGCATGGAGGTGATGTGAGAACAAAAGAGATCAAGAATTTTCTTGAGGAGACAGAAAATAGTGTCTGAGATTTGGGCTTCGGAAGTCAGTTGTCAGAAACAAGCATTTATTAACAAGTACTTGCTATATGCCAAGCACTTTGCAAAGTACCTGGGATACAAAGACAGACAAAAATATGGCCTCAAGGAACTCACATCCTAATGGAGTAACAAGATATATGCTTGGTAGGGGCAGCTAGGTAGCTCAGTGGATGGAAAGCCAGGTCTGGAGACAAGAGATCCTGGGTTCAAATCTGGCCTCAGATACTTGATTCTAAGATAGAAGGTAAGGGTTTTAAAAAAAGATACATGCAAGGTAGATGGAAGGTAATCTCAGAGAGGGGCTTCTTCCAAAAGATGAAAATTATCTAAGTCTTGAAGAAAGCTAGAGAAGACAGGAGGCAGAGGTGAGGAAGGATGTTATTCCAGGCATCAGAAGGACAAAAGTAGGGCCCAGGGAGGTGGAATGACTTGTGGTAGGAATAGTGAATAGACCGGTGTTTCTAGATCTTAGAGTATATGGAAAGGAATAGGGTACAAGAAGACTGGAAAGGTAGGAAGGGGCCAGATTGGGAAGGGCTTTTATATCTGATATTAGAGGCAATATGGAGGCACTGGATTTTTTGAGTCAGGAGAGAAGGGGGCAGCATGATCAGACTTGTACTGGCAGAAAACCACTTTGGCATCTGAGGGGAGGGTGGACTAGAATAGGAAGAGGCAAGGAAGCCAACCAGAAGGCCATTACAATAGTCCAGGTGTGAGATGATGGGGGACAGGTTTTGGAAGGAGCTGTGTTACTGTGTTCCCTCATCTTCTCCTCCTACCATTGTGGGATGAATTGGTTTAGAAAACCAAACACTAGAAGATGGTGGTTTTGCCCAACTTTGATTATGATGCCTTGAGGTGGTGGGAGGACCTTGTGTGTGGCCAGTTCCTTTCAGGTTCAAATAGGAAGATGCTCTGCTAGTCCTTCTCCAAAGTTCCTTTTTCCTTTCTTCCCTGCAATAGAGAGATTAAAGATGGCTGAAAGGTTATTTCTTCAGGGGAAAGACATATTAATTTTCCCCAGGCTTAGCACCTTTATATGCTATTGTGTAACTGTCTAAATTAATAGCATGGGGAAACTGCACCATCATTTCATGCCCTTCACACTGGGTCCCTGGCCCAGAGCCACCTAGCCCTGGCAGGATCTCCAGGGCATGATCGCCAAGCCAAGACGCACATGGTTAGAAGTCAGTGCTTTTCCTCCCAGGTGCCCTGTCCTCACCCCTGGGACATGGAAAAAAGCAGTATATGTCTATGCCGCTGGACCCATGATCTAGCACTTCAGTCTATAAACAGGATGCTATGATTAAACTGCTTAATCTCCATGCTCTAGCTGCAATATGGAGTTAATAATCCATGTGAGATAAATCAATAGAAATGGATTCTGTAAGTGTTTTGAACTTTAAGGGAATGAGGTGTTTTTAATGGAGAAAGTATGGTCCAATTGAAAGAGCCATAGTCTTGAAATCTGAAGAACTGGATTCAAATCTTGACACTTCCACTATAGATAACCCTTAGGTCCTCTGCTAAGATTATATCAGAATATAAGTGGTTATTCACAATATAAGATCAACCTGCAATAGAAGGAGATCACAAAATTCTTTGTATTGAGATTCAACAAAAAGTATCCCCTTTACTGATGCCCCAAATTTTACCATTGGTGTTTCATTGTTCAAAGAATGGTAGAATTTTCTAATTCATGGCCTTACCATGCACCATCTTTGAGAGGTTATTATCCAGCCTCTGCTCAAATGCTTAGAGTAACAGAGAGGTCATTACTCCATGAGGAAGCCTGTTGGATAGCTCTATTCTAAAGTCACAGAATCTCAGAGCTGGAAGGGGTGTAGTATAATATATTTAGACTTGTGAGAAACATTTGAAGTCATCTAATCCAACTCTCCATTTTAGAGATGAGTAGATGGGCAAATTGAGGTTCAGAGAAGTTTCAGATAGTTAAATGAAAGAGTTGAGATTTGAACACATGTCTTGTGATTCCAAATACAGCATTCTTTTTTTTTTAATTATTTAAAAAAATTGGCCTGCATCTTTTTTTTAAACCCTTACCTTCCATCTTGGAGTTAATACTGTGTATTGGCTCCAAGGCAGAAGAGTGGTAAGGGTAGGCGATGGGGGTCAAGTGACTTGCCCAGGGTCACACAGCTAGGAAGTGTCTGAGGCCAGATTTGAACCTAGGACATCCCGTCTCTAGGCTTGGCTCTCCATCCACTGAGCTACCCAGCTGCTCCCAGCATTCTTTATACTAGCATGTAGCATCAAAATCACTTAGTCTAACCCAGACCTGAACAAGGATCCCTTCTACAACATTTCCCTAAATAGTCATTCAGGAATCACTAGAAGATTTCCAGATACGAGGGGTTCAATTTCTTCCATATTTGGACAGTTCCAGTGGTTAAGAAGGGTTTTCTGGCATGGAGCCTAAATCTGCTTCTCTGTACCTTCTACCTACTGCTCCTAGATCTGCCCTCTGGGGCCATATAGTACAAGTCTAAACGCTCTTTCACATAACAACCCATCAAATACTTGATTATGGTTATCTTGTCTCCCTTGTGTCTTCTCTGCTTTGGTGCTTTCTTACATTGAATCAGAATCTGTGTAGTCAACCCACTTTCCTTTAGTGTGTGAAGTTTCCTTATAGTACAAAGCCTCTGAGCCTGTCAGTGTGTTACATCAACCCTTCTGCTCCAAAGCCTCTCCTCTCCTCTCTTAGCCTCATCCAGGACCTGCCTGGACTGTGGTGCTCCATCATTAGATCGATCCCTCCTTTTTTTTTATTGAGCTGATTGGATTCCCATCAGTGATTCAGCCTGCCCTCCTAGTGTGTCCCTGCCTTTTGGATTATTTTTTTTCTGAGATGTTTTCTGCCTCAATGACCCTACTTGCCAGCTCAAGTTCCAACCCATTAGAATTCAACCCATTTTCGCCTAGCAAGATATCTGGTTTATTCAACTTCACGTTATATGCAAATTTGAAAACCATGACATATGTGTTGTTATTTAAATTATGGATAAGAATGTTGAACAAATGTGAGCCAAGAACAAAGCCCTAAGGCAGTCCACTAGAGACTTTGCTTCAAGTCAGCTCTGTTGGCCATCTGCTTCAAGGCTATTCCAAATCTTTGGTGTAACTAGAGCCAGCACTCTTGGTCCACTTTGCCCTTTTCATTTGGGCCAGGTTGCCAGGACCTTTGCCATCTTCTCCCTTTGCTAAACAAGCTTGCGTTTGTCAGTACCACTTGGAAAATGGGATGCCCAGAATAGAGACACTGTGCTCCTCTACTGTAGTTTTTTGGACTCTTAGGCCAGTTTATAATCAAAGAAATACTAAATTGTATTTTTTCCCAGATGAACTACTGACAAGCCGGGTCTCCTTAGGTCAGGCACGGTGATGGTGCAATGGAAAGAATGGTGAGCTTAGAACAAGAGCTACTATTTACTTGAGTGACTTTGGACAAAACACAGAACCTCTCAGGGTTCTTGTTTCCTACTCTTTCAAATGCAGGGGCTCTACCAGATGATTTCTACAATAAAGGGGTAGAATGATGGAGGGCTGAACTTGGCCTCTGGATAATCTGTGCTCAGAACCTTACCTACTAGCTCTGTGACTCTGAGCAAGTCACTTAATCCTTCTTTACCCTAATTTCCTCCTCTGTAAAATGAGGGGATTGGATTCAATGGCCACTACAGTCGTTTCCAGCTCTAAATCTATGATCCTATGATCCCTTTTGGCTTTAAATCTATCATTATCTATTTTATACTTAGGCAGCTAGTTTCTTTTTTTAAAAAAAAATTCTTTCTTTTTGTCTTAGAATCAATACTGAGTATCAATTTCAAGACAGAATGATAAAGGCTAGGCAACTGGGGTTAAGTAACTTGCCCAGGATCACACAGCTGGAGGACAGTGCCTAAAGTCAAATTTGAACCCAGATCTTCCCAACTCTAAGCTTAGTGCTCTATCCACTGAGCTAACTGGGTGCCCAAGCTGTTTTCTTTTCTATCCTAACTAATTTGCTATGCAACCTCGACCAAGTTACTTTAGTCCTCAATTTCCTGATATGTAGAATTATGACGCCATCTGTATATTCAGGTATGGAGGAGCTGTAATGTGCCTCTGTAAAAGGAAGCAGCAATGGCAGTCAAAATGCAGATCTTCTGATGTATTTGGCTACATTTCAGCTTATCGGATTCGACCCATTTCCCAGCCTGTCAAGATCCTTCTAATTTTTTTGTCTGACATATTTTCAACTTCACTCAACTTTATTTCACCCACATCTTTGAAAAACTCGCCAAGTCATTGCTGAGAATGTTAAAGAGACTTGGGCCAGCGCTCTCCACTAGAGACCTCCTTGTAAGCTGACCCCAAACCATGAATGACTATTCTTGAGGTCCAATTAATTGTCTTAACAGCTCTGAATTCACTTACCTGTAAAAATCACAAAGATCATATCTTTCCATCCTGTTCACAAGAATTCTTGAAATGCCTTGTGTATGGGGGCGAGTATTGATGGTGTGGGGGGTGTTTATCAAGACACTTGCCAAATTCTTTGCTGAAATGGAGGTATACAATGCCTGTGACATTTCTCTGACCTAAGGAAATGAAGTTAATATGGGATAAGCTGCCCCTATTAAACCAAGGTATATCTCAGTGATCACTGCCTCCATTTCTAAAGCTCTCAAATATCTCATTCATAATCCAGGCTAGGCTTTTGCCAGGAATTATCAATAATCCATCAACAAATATATTTTTATAAAAATGTTTATCTTCTATCTTAGAATTGATATTAAGTATTGGTTAGAAGGCAGTAGAGTGGTAAGGGCTAGGCAATGGGGGTTAAGTGACTTGCCCAGGGTCACACATCTGGGAAAGTGTCTGAGACCAGATTTGAACTTCCCATTTGGATTTCTCATCTCTATGCCTGGCTCTCTAACTACTGATCCACTTAGCTGTCTTCTCAACAAGCATTTATTAAATGCTTACTATGCACCAGGCATTGTCCTAAGCTAAGGGGTTTATGAGTAAAGTGAGATATTTTCTGCCCTCAAGGAATTTTCATTCTTCTAGACTTCAGAATTTTAAATAGTCTGAAGGTCTTTTGAAAATGGTCATGTTTGACTGTCATCAGTCACAGGAGCAAGAAGGGAACTTAGAAGTCAACAGAGTCCAATCCCCTAATTTTTACAGATAATGGAACTTCTGGCTTGAAACTGATATTTAGTATTAATTTTAAGAGAGAAATTAAAGGGTTTTTTTTGTTTTTTTTTTTAAGTGTGATTCTGCAGTCTTATCCAAGTTTATGTGGGTCAGGTGACTTGAGGAAGCTGCATGTTCTGTTATCAATTGCTCACTTGTCAGGAGTTTAGATTATCTCTTGACCAGTTTTCCTTACAGTCTTCCATCTTTAAGAATCATCGAGAGGATAGAATCTATTGGAACGGAGACCGTGATCACTGCAATGCACCAGAGATTCATTAGTGACAGCTCATTCCATATCTAGATCTGGAAGGGACCTCAGAGGCCAACAAATCCAACCCCTCATTTCACAGATGAGAAAACTGAGGCTCTGGGAATTGAAGGGAATTACTCAGATTCACATAGTAGTGAGAAGCAGACCTGGGATTGGAGCGCAGGATTTCTGACTGTAGAATCAATACTCTCCAATATTCTGGTCCAACAAATATTCTCCTTGACAGATAAAAGAGTGATTCTATCATATGCCTTTCTACAGTTGAGATATATGAAGTCTGTAACATTTGTCTAACCTACTAAGACCAGTGAGGCTATTAACAACAGAAATGGAATTAATCTGGCATGAATTCGAATTTAACCCATAGTCGTTCTCATTGATTACCTTGAGTTTTCACAAACCTTCTGTTTAATAGTTTCCAGAATTTTGCTTGGGAATAGTGGCAAAATCATTAGTCTGTAATTTCTGGAATTCCCCTCTTGCCTTTTAGGAACTTCCCTTGCTTCCAGTGATTCTTCAGAAATTGTTGAGATAGATTCAGAGTTCACATTTGCAAGTGTTTTCCTTTTGGGGGGGGATGTGAATTATTTGACTTCTTGACAGAAGCTAGTTGAATTTTTAATGTCTCCTCAGCTATCTTACATTTGGATTTTCTCTCAATTTTATTTGCTCTGTCCTTCTTTGGGAGGTCTTCTCCTTGATAAGAGAATATGGAAAAAAATGGAAGTTAAGTTGTTCTGTTTCTCCACCACTGCTATAAACATACTGTATCTTGAGGTGTGTTAGAGCCAGCTCAAACCAGATCCCACTGTTAAACTTTCAGTGTGAGCACTTATACCTCAAAAATCTGCAAATGCTACAAATCAGGGCTTGATTTATTGCTTTGCTGATTTGTCTAGACTTAAGAAATAGATGGAATAAATGTTGATACTGTCGATTTAAACTTCAAAGTGTATTTTGCTGTATATTATTATTTTTAAAACCCCTACCTTCCATCTTAGAATCCAAGGCAGAAGAGCAGTATGGCTAGGCAATGGGAATTAAGTGATTTGCCCAGGATTACACAGCTAGAAAGTATCTGAGCTCAGATTTGAACTCAGAACCTCCTTCTCTAGGCCTGGCTCTCAATCCACTGAGCCACCTAGCTGCCCCTGTTGTATATTATTTTAAGCAGGTGGTTAAACATTTATCAGCACACTGTTGATTCTATCTGCCCCCAAGCGGCATTCTTTATTGTTTTTCTTCTTTTTATTAATGGTAGTTCACTTTGTATAGCACTTAAAGATTTTCACAGCAGTTCTTTCCCAAAGATCATTTGAAGTATATAGTTCAGGTATTTTTTTTTCATTTTACAGATTAGGAAACCAAGGCATAGAAAGGTTAAGTGACTTGCCTGTAGATACATACCTAGAAAGTATCAAAGCAGGGACTCAACACTTGTCCTTTTTTTTTAAAATTATGTTCTTGTTTGTATGTATGTTTTTGTTTTTATCCCTAGATTTTTTTTGGTACTTCTGGACTTATTTACATTCATCTTCCTCTTCTGTACCACTCTTTTTTTTAAACCCTTACCTCACACCTTAGAATTAATACTTTATTTTGGTTCCAAAGCAGAAGAGCAGGAAGAGCTAGACAATGGGAATTAAATGATTTGTCCAGGGTCAAGCAGCTAGGAAGTGTCTGAGGCCAGGTTCTGTTCCGTCCCACTCTTGACTTTACCCTGGTTATCCCTGCCTCTGACTTAGGTCCATTTCATGCTCATTCTAAGTTCCTTGGAGAGCTCCCTGGAATCACAGCTCAGGAGCTTTCTTCTTTTGTTACTCATCTGGATCGTTCCCCTTGTATTCCATTGTTGTGGGGTAAGCATTGCCTTCTCCAGATTCCTTTTTTTCTTTTAAAACTATGTAACCTCTCTGTTTCTGTCTCTCTGGCACTCTGTTTCTCTATCTCTGTCTCTGTCCCTGTCTCTTTCCCTCTCTCTCTTTCTCTCTGCTTCTCTTTCTGTCTTTCTGTTTCTGTCTCTGTCTCTGTCTCTGTGTCTCTGTCTTTTTCTCTCTCATTCTGTCTCTGTGTCTCTATCTGTCTGTCTATCTCTCATTCTGTCTCTCTGCCTCTCTTTCTGTCTTTCTGTCTCTTTCTCTCTGTCTCTGTCTATCTGTCTCTCTCCTTCTGGCTGTGTCTCTATCTCTGTCTGCCTGTCTCTCTCTCTCATTCTGTCTCTCTGCTTCTCTGCTTCTCTGCCTCTCTGCTTCTCTGCCTCTATTTCTTTCTTTCTTTCTTTCTTTCTTTCTTCCTTTCTTTCTTTCTTTCTTTCTTTCTTTCTTTCTTTCTTTCTTTCTTCCATTCTTTCCTTCTTTCTTTCTATCTCTATCTCTGTCCCTTTTTCTCTGTCTCTGTCTTTCTCTCCTTCCTTCCTTCCTTCCTTCCTTCCTTCCTTCTTCTCTTTCTTTCTTTCTTTCTTTCTTTCTTTCTTTCTTTCTTTCTTTCTATCTCTGCCCCTTTCTCTCTGTCTCTGTCTCTGTCTCTGCCTGTCTGTCTGTCTGTCTCTCATTCTGTCTCTGTTTCTGTCCCCCTCTCCTCTCTCTCTTATACATAAATACCTCCTCTCCCACCTGTGTGGAGAGGAGAGTATTTCACTGGAAGGGTCAATATGCCGTGAGAACCCTGGGAAAGACTACAAAAGCAGCACCCAGAAGGGGAAAAAAGCCAGCAAAGAGACAGGCCAGGGTCCTGGCTAAATACTTAATGTATACACTGTTCATTGTGGCAGAACCTGCCTCATGTATATGAGTTAGCTAATGGCCAGACCTCTAGCCCTGCCTTGACTGACTTCCTTGCAGCAGAAACCTGGCAGTATCAACTGGACTGAACAGACTTTCCTGGAACAGACTTCTCCTCCCTCACCCCTTCCTGCTCTCCCTCCCTCATCTTTTTCTGGTAATAGGCAGCCTGCCCTCTTAGCCCTTTCTCTTGGATTGGGGGACGTGTGGCACCTTCGGATACCTTGCCCTTTGGCCTGACTTCATGGCAATGGCCCCAACCAGTTCTGGAGCTCGGCTGCACAGAGGCCTTTCTGGGAAAGTGTCCACCTAGCTAAGCAGTCTTCCTTTTGTACCTAGAGAATAGCCCCAGCCGTGCAGTACAAGGTCACCCAAGTACATGGAGGCTATTTGGCTTAGCAGCTTAGTGATGAAGTTGCAGCCCAGGTCAGGATGGGGAATAGCCAGTCTGAGCCATCATCTGTTCATGTCACTGATGGTGTTGCTCATATCCACTCTGGGAATAGCTACTCAGGGGGAAGAGGGGTCTCTGGAGCCCCGCACCTTTCCCCATTTCCCCCAGAATGAATACCACCAACTCTTTCTTCTTTCTTTTCCTTGGATTAAGCATGAGACATGTTTATTCTCTTCTCTGAGGGCCTCTGTCCCTTTTTGTCTGGCCTGTCCTCACCTGTCCCTTCTGCCTCTCCATAGATCTATATCCTTCAAGGACCAACTCAAGTATTACCTTCCTTAATCCTGCTCCCCCACCTGCACTGAACACTGTCCCCTTCAAGTGCGACAGCTCTCAGACTCCAAAGCCCTGACTCAAGTGGTCACTGCTTAATAGGGATGGGGACTGGACCTGTGATTTCATTGGTATAAGGAACACCCTCTATAGATGTAGGTTACTACTTTCTCTGCAATTTAGAATCCTTTTTAAAAGTTAAAAAACTCTTACCTTCTGTCTTAGTATCAGTTCTAAGACAGAAGAATGATAAGGGCTAAGCAATTGGGGTTAAGTGACTTGCATAGAGTCCATAGCTAGGAAATTTCTATTTTTTATTTTAATTTTTAAATATTTTTCCATGATTACAATTCATGTTGTCTCCCTTTCCTCTTCCTTCTCCTCTCCTGGAGCCAACAAACAATTCCACTGGGTTATACCTGTATTATCACTCAAAATCTATTTCTAGGAAATTTCTGAAGCCAGATTTGAACCCAAGTCCTCCTGATTCCAGGTCTGGAGCTCTGTCCACTGTGCTGCCTAACTGCACCCACAATTTGTAGTCTTGAGAAGTTAAGTAACTTTCCCCAGGGACATATGGCCAGAATGTATCAGAAGTGGGTCTGGAACTCTCCCTTCCTCACCCTGAGGTCAGCTTTCTATCCAGTGAGGCAGGCTACTCCTCTTTTTAATATGATTTTATGGTTGTTTCTTATTTGCTACTTCCCTCTCCTAGAGGACAGGAGCTTCTTCTTCTCTCCTCTACCAAAATGAGCCTAGCACAGGGCTGGGCATACATTGTGTGGTCAACATAGACTGGTTGATGTGAGTGGAATTGATTTATTCACATTTGAGCAATATTCCATATTGGATTCCCTACAAATTGCTCAGCAAAACTGGTCAGGAAGCCCTGGAACCTCCTGGGGGAATTCTGTTCTAAAAGGCATTCATGGAGTGAGATTATTTTCCCACATTGCCTGGGCTCCCTCCCAGATATCCCTGTTTGTTTATTTTCACACTGATTTTCTCTCAGTGGGGATATAGGCATAGCCAGTAAGGGGTCCTGTCAGCATGAGGGTGAGGGAGAAAACTGCCTCTCGCTTGTACTTAATGAGAGACCCTGTCCTACCTAAACTTGGGATCTCAACCAGCCTAGCACAGTGCTCTGCTGAGAGGAGGCACTTATGAAATGTTTTCTGGACTTAATCAAATAGAATGGAATGGAATGGAAAGGTCTCCTAGAAGGATAAGATTTAAGAAAATTCCAGAAAATGGTAGCATATGGTCAGTTCCTGCAGTTGAGGCAAGGGCCTCTGTGACTCTCTTCTCATCTCACCTGCCTTGTTGGTGTTTTTGTTTCTCTCTCTCCTCTTTCCTTCTCTTCTCTCTCCTTCTCTCTCCCTCCTTCTCTCTCTCCCTCTCTCTCCTTCTCTCTCTCCCTCTCCTTTTCTCTCTCCCTCTCCTCTCTCTCCCTCTCTCTCTTTCTCCCTTTCTCTCTTCCCTCTCTCTCCCTGTCTCTCTCTCCTTCTCCCTCTCTCTCCATCCTTCCCTCTCCCTGTCCCTCTCACTGTCTCCCTCTCTCTCCCTCTCCCTCTCTGTTTCCCTCTCCCTCTCTCCCCCTCTCTCTCTCCCTCTCTCTCTCCCTCTTCCTCTCTCTCTCTCCATCTTCCTCTCTCTCTTTCTCTCTTCCTCTTTCCTTCTCTCTCTCCCTCTCCCTCTCTAGGATTCTCCTAGTATCTGTCTCTCTTCTTCATGTCCACTTATATCCTTCTCTTGGTACGCGTGCCTTGTTGTCTTTCCCTCTCTAGTGGTCTGATCATCTCTCTTGGGGTCTCTCCCTGAGTGACCGATCTGTCTCTTGATCTCTGCACAGGTTTTACTGGGACCTGACCATGCTGCTCCTGATGGTGGGGAACCTGATTATCATTCCTGTGGGCATCACCTTCTTCAAGGATGAGAACACAACACCGTGGATTGTCTTCAATGTGGTCTCAGACACTTTCTTCCTCATTGACCTTGTCCTCAACTTCCGGACAGGCATCGTTGTAGAGGACAACACGGAGATCATTTTGGACCCTCAGAGGATCAAAATGAAATACCTGAAGAGTTGGTTTGTGGTTGACTTCATCTCCTCCATCCCTGTGGACTACATCTTCCTCATTGTGGAGACACGGATAGACTCTGAGTTCTATAAGACGGCGCGAGCCTTGCGCATTGTTCGATTCACCAAGATCCTGAGCCTCCTTCGCCTCTTGCGCCTCTCCCGTCTCATTCGATACATCCACCAGTGGGAGGAGGTGAGTCCTCGCCCCAAAGGGGCCACCTGATGGCTGCCCCAGCCAACAAGATGAGCATAAAAGTGTGATAAGCAAAGGAAACAGTAGGGGAATATGGATAATCAGAAGGGACGTATATTCATTGACTTTGAAGTCAAAGTGTAACAACCTGCATAACCTTAAGCAAATCATTTGACATCCCTAAGTTTCAGAATGGCTCTTCAGAACCTTGCTTTGGACAGCTCCAGCAGCTAGCACAGGAAGTAGGAGGGATGAAGGTCCATTATTGTCATCCAGATCTTATGGGGCTCTGAGGCCAGCTCCCTAGCCACTATGCCCTATTGCGTCTTTTCATGTCCACTATTTCATTTAATCTTCATCACTCTCTTCAAGATAGTTTTCTCCATTTTAAAGCCAAAGAAACTGAGGTTAGGTGACTTGTCCAAGGTCATAGAAGTCTCTGACAGAGGTCTTCTGATTTTCAAAGGACCAAAATTTCATAAGTTTTGAGCTAAAAGGGACCTAAAAGGCCATCTAATCCAAGCCTCTAATTTTACAAACCAGTTAATGAACAAACATTTATTAAACACATTTTATTATTATTAATTATAGTTTATTTATTAATGATTTATTAATTATTATATATTAAACAATAAAACTATTAATAATATTACCAAACACTTATTTTAAACATACAAAACTGTGCCAAGGTTTTGTGCTAGGCACTAAGTGAGGAATCTGATTCCTAGTGACTTGTCCAAGGTTACGCAGGTAGTACCAGAGGTGAGATCTGAACCCAAGGACTCTGGTTCCCAGACCAATGATCTTTTCACTGTACCATGTCATTCTCACTCATAAAATAGTCCTAATCATAATAGCTAGCATTTACATAGCACCTTATATTTATGAAGCATTTTAAATGTATTATCTATTTAATGTATTAATTATTGTATTTAAATGTATTAAAATTAATTTAATGTATTAATTAATCTATTTAAATGTATTATCATTTGATCCTCACAACAACCCCGAGAGGTAAGGTTCTTATTATACTCATTTTAGTGATAAGGAAACTGAAGTTCAAAGAGGTTAAATGATTTGCCCAGGGTCAAATGTCTGATGTAGGATTTGAATCCAGGCCAGACTCCAGTTGAACACTGTATCCTCTATGCCATTGAACTGCCTCTATAAAAAGAAATGGTTAAGTAAGGAAGTGTATATATATGTCTTCAGTCCTTTGATTTTCCTTGGACCTGGTTGACTATTTTTAATTAGTAGACCTTTATGGTCTGGCCCTGGCAACATCTTCAATCCTGTTAAAATCATGAAAATGCCCATATTATCTAAAGGTGGGGGAGCATGGTATGGGCTGACAGATCTCTGGCTAAATGTGTATACAAGGAAGAAAGGGAGCAAAAGTGGGGAGACATATTTCCTTCAATTTTGACCTCTCGCTGACTATAATGATTTGTTTTCTGCTGGATTTGTCTCCTAACCCATTTTTTAAAATTAGTTTATATTTTACTTAAAGAACTTTTTATTCATTCCTTTTCTAATAGCTATTGTCAACCTCTGTGAGATCGTGAGGTGGTGAGACATATTTTTGCATTTTCACAGGATTCCCAAGTCATGTAAAGGGAATAGTGATAGCCTCGTAAGCCCCTCAGATGCATACTTCCTCTCCGCTGTTACACCTATCCTTTCACCTGTTATCCCCTAGTTATTATTATCCTATTATTACCTAATGTCCTATTACTGACTCCTATCCTTTCCATGATCCTCTGGACCCTCCTCCCATTCCATTGCTTATCCTATATTCTAGTTCTTTTTTCCTTTCCTAATTTTTCCCCATCTCTCTCTCACTCCCCACTTTTCTTTTGTCTCTATCTCTGTCTGTCTTTGTCTATCTCTGGCTCTTTCAATCTTTGTATGTTTGTCTTACACACACACACACACACACACACACACACACACACACACTCCACTCCTTTGGGTTTCCCATATTGATAAGTTAAGAGTTTGTGTTGGCACTATGGAGGAGCCCAAGCCCTTCCTTCATGGCTCAAGTGGCCAGAGGCTCAGATTCCAAATGCACCCCTTTCATGCGTAGATCACAGAATGGTCAAGAAAGAACTGTAGAGATTGCATAGTCTAATCTCATTTTTAGGTGATAATGAGATCAAAGCCCAGAGACATTAAGTTATTTGATCGAATTCACATATAAAGTAAAGATAGACTTGAACCCAGGTCTTTTAACTCCATATTTAGCAGTCTTTCCTCTACATCATGCTGTCCTTTTGTATAGCTCTGCCTCCCCTTTGCCTGACTCATAAGCCCTTCACTTCATTCATTAGTTTTCCTTGTTAGAGAAGAGAAAAGGGCCAGAGAGAATGGAGTTCAAGGCTCTTGCCTAGGATTTGTAAATTATATTGCCCCAAATTTAGAGGAAACTCATGAACCTGCTGGTACAAAGAACCAGTAAGTCCTTCTCAGAAAGCTCCCTGACTCTCTCTAGCCCGCTTGCTACAGCTTCCTCCCTCTATTCTTCCTGCCACTTCTCGTGAAGTTTTAGGTGATTTTCCCCATAGTCCTATTGTGAATTGAGAGCAATGCTGGGCCTCAAAGCTATGTCTTTTGTGTTGTATGTGGGAATATTTTGGGGGTGGGTAGAGAGAAGCGTGTATGCAGAGGCATCTCTCTGATGGCTGACTCTCAGTGAAGAGATGAGACCAGTTACATTAATGTAGAAAAGGAGATCTTTGCCCCCTGGGGGATAAGGAATTAATGGATGAATGAATAAACGAATGCATGAAAAAGCTATTTATTAAGCATTCCGTGCCAAGATTTATTCTAAACACTGGAGACGCCAGTAGAAAAGTAAGAGAGTCCTGCTCTCAAGGCACTCACAGTCCAATTTGGGCAGATAATACATGAAGAAGGCTTCCACTTTGGGGATAATGAGAGGATCCAGTGGTCCAAAAGGTACAGTTTTAGGAGAGATGGCAAAGCTCAGGAGTTCTAAGAGCATTTTGAAAGGTTTGTGTTCTACTTGGAGGTCTGAAGGATGATGATCAACAGCATAGATGGTAAGGCTCAGTGGTTCTCCATCTTACTGGGAGGATTGTAGTTAGTAATTCTCTGCTCAGCCAAATGGCATGAACTGAGATGAGGAGGAACTTGGCTGGAAGGTCTTAGCCTTGGAAAGGGACCTGAAGGCTGCAGTGGAGCAAGGGTTCCTTCCCACACACATGGAGCTCAATGTCCAGTCAGGAGGAAGAAAGGAGAAAGGAGCCCCAGAAGGAAGGAGGTTTAGGAGGAGGGCAACCCCTGGAAAAAGCAATTGCTTGGTCTACTAGATGATGATGAAGATGAGAAAGCCAACCTACATGAACTAACCCAGATGTACATGCATATGTGTAAACATGGCATTTGATCAGGCATACATACCTGTGTCATAAAGTTCTATTATATTGCCTCTTTTGGATGGCATGGAGTTGACCTTCAGTTCTTAAAGTCCATGGCAGTAGGGGCTGGTTCTGGCAGGTCTGCCATATTGGAAAGACTTCAAGTATAGGCCAGTGTCAGACCATCTACTGACCTAGGACAAATCCAGCCAATTATCAAGTGGCACATTACCTGTGTGGGCTGGTAACTTGGTGATGGATCATGTTTCAGGGCAACACACGAAATTAAAAATACAGAATATGATCTCACAGCATCTTAGAGATGGAAAGACCTTAGCAACAAGGAATTATAACCTATACCTCTCTAATGTACCTGACAACAGGTCACCCAGCTTTGCTCAAAGATTTCTAGTGAAGAGGAGTTCACTACTTCCATTCCACTTCTGGTTAGTACTGATTCAGGGGTTTCCACCTTTTTTGTCTCATGGTCCCCTTGAGCAATCTGGTTAATCCTTTGGTTT
The DNA here is from genome assembly GCF_016433145.1 of Gracilinanus agilis. Classification (NCBI taxonomy): domain Eukaryota; kingdom Metazoa; phylum Chordata; class Mammalia; order Didelphimorphia; family Didelphidae; genus Gracilinanus; species Gracilinanus agilis. The sequence goes on from NC_058131.1 coordinate 679,254,487, forward strand.
TCCATTCAGAATAATGTTTTTAAACGCACAAAGCAAATTGTCATACAAAGAAAACCAGTAATGATGAAATATTCAAAAAAAAGTTCATGGACGCTACATTAGGAACTCCTGTGCTAATGTTGGAAAATTCTTCCTCATCTTAGTCCCCATGTAGCCCCCTTTTATTTTCTACAATGACTATGACAGGTAGGTGGGAAAGGAGGGAGAGCTTTTTAAGAATTAGATGGCTTTTAGACCATCTAGAAACATGAACTTAGCTTTTGGTCTTCTAAATGTGAGAGCCTCATCCAGTAGTCAGGGACTTCACAGATCACAAGAGGAGCTAAATCCCATCCATCTTGATGTTCTCGCCATAAACAAAACCAAATGACAAAATAAGAAGACACAGATAAATGGAAGGATGGTTTCCAACTTCTCCTTAGAGAGATAAATAAAAAACATTGGCTAAATTGGCTTTATCCAAAGGCAGAAAAAGAAACATGATTTCTTTGGACATTTGTTCATTTTGTATTTGCAGGGCTATTAATGTAGGGCTTATAATAAGCATTTGCAAACAAACAAACCAAACCAACCTGAAAATAAACACAACTGATGGGCAACATCTGTTACAGAGAATGAGAAGTTCTATGAAGGATTTGATAGAACCCTACAAATTAAATCATCGTATATCTTAATATTTAATGGCTTCACTGCAAAGATGTATGTAAGGGAAGAGAAAAAAAGTTGGAAAATATGGCACAAGAAATAAGAAATGCCAAAAGGCCAAAGTCTATTAGATTACCCAGAAGCTCTTTGTGATGAATTTTTCCTTTAAGAAGAGTCAGGTTGCCCTGGACTTTGAAAACATAAAAAAAAAATCACCAAAAAAAATAAATAAAATCAGTTCTAGTTGGACAGACAGAAATGACTGGTTCCTGACGGTCTTATAAATCAGTTGTCTGTGATCATTTAGACCACCAACTTATTAAAGAAAGGATAAATTAATATTAAAAGTAAAATAAAAATGGGTGGATTTAATTCCTAATTAGGGCAACTACAACTTGACCATCAAAATGTTGGGAAATGGATAAAAGAACAGACCAAATAGGAATTACACCTTTTCTGAAGGATATTTATCTGGTGTAAAACAACACAGTGAGTAGAGGCAAAGGTACTGGAAACTAGTTGAGCTTGTTCAGAAGGAGATCCTTAACAAATGGCAGCCAAGAGCTAGAGTAGATTAGATTAGAATATAATTTATTTGTTTAATTTCATGGACAGTGATGGTGGAAGATGTGGTTTCCAACCTTAAAGATCTTCCCACCTCCAATCATTCTCTTCATTCTTCTTATCCACTTTTCAAAGGAAACTTGGACCTAGCCCCTGGGGCACTGGCCTCTAAGAGGTGAGCTTTCACCTAATCTTGCCTAGAACTAGATCTCTTTCCAAGCAAACTCTAGACATCTACTGTCCCCCCATCCTATTTACTTCCCTTTTGCATCTTAGGGGAAGGGACTATTTTGTTTACTTGTATTTCTATTCCCAGGACTAAGCACAGTGCTTGGCCCATAGTAAATACTTAATAAGAAGCTAGGAGAGGATAGAGCACCAGCCCTAGAGTTGGAAGACCTGAATTCAAATCTGGCCTCAGACACTTACTGTGTGACCCTAGGCACATACCTTAACTTTGTTTGCCTCAATTTCCACATATGTAAAATCATCTGGAGAAGAAAATGACAAACTAGGCTAATATTTTTGCCAAGAAAACCCCAAATAGAGTCATGAAGAGTTGGACACAACTGAACAACCACTTAATAAAGCAGCATTCAAGTTTACAGAAAACTTTCTGAGAGACCTATCTCATAAAAATCATCTTGAGGGTCTTTAATCTGGAAGAAGAGCCAAGAGACAAAAAGCTGAAAAGATCTGTAAGGATTTGGATAACTCTTTCTTCATCAGTAACAGTAGAGTCCCCGCTTTTGGACTACTCACTGTGCTTATTCAGGAAACAGAGGCAGGAGGGAGGATGCCAAAGGCTTAGGACTTCATCTTATTTTGAACCTCATTATTACTCTAAAATATGACTAAAAGAATAACAATAACTACGGGCCCAAATTTCTACTTTCCAATTGCTATAAAATTTTTAAAAAATATCTGCACATGTGTTGAGAATATCCTTAATAAGGATAGACGAAAGGAATAGGCAGCCTTTCATAAATGACAGGACATAAAAAGATTGAAAGATATAGTGCTTACAGTATTAAACTCTACTCATTGTTTAGGGACTATTAAAAAAGCATTTGATTTGCTAGGAAAGACTGACCCCTTAAAAGCTGTCCTCTAACAGCACATCATTTGTGCATGTCAAAATCATACAAGGTTCCTTGCAAAATGTAAAAACAGAGATAACATCATTTGACAACTCTCTCATTATAAATGTCAAGCAAGACATACAACAGGGGACATCTTCCTAAGATGTTTGCCCTGTCATGGAAGATGGGCTGTCCAGAGTCCAAATAGGAGGATTCCCTATATCAATAATAAAGTCTTCCAGATGCCCCTTTGTTGTTGATTGATTACAATTATCGGCTCTTTCATCAAGTCCTAGAACAATGTAAAGCTTCTTAAGTGAGATCCTTAGGAAGTCAAAAGAGTTTAGCCTAACTCTCCATAGGGGAAAAACCAAGTGGATCCAAAGAAAACCCATTGTCCAACTTTGACATCCAGTTCTATGGACAACTCTTATAGCTATTCTGTTGATTTCTTTGTTGCACTCAACCCTGTTGATCACCTTTTCCTCCTAGGTATTTTCTCCTCTCTGGTTTTTCATGGACTCTATTCTGTCTTAGTTTTCTGGTTTGTTTTCTGTTCTACTGTTTCCTCCCAGTTTCTTTTGCTAGATCTTCATGATGTGCCCATTAACTATTGCCCAAGGCTCTTTTCTAGTCCCCCTTCCCTTTTCTACATTCTCTCAGTTGGCCAGCTCATTAGTTCTCATAAGTTCAAAGATCATTTCTCTTCAGATGACAGATGATTCCCAGATCAACTCCCCTCTCCACACTTTATGGCTCAGCCATATTGACTTACTAGTTGTTGTTCACTCCATTTCCAATCTCCATGCCTTTGCATTTACTATTACTAGGTTTGGGATGTTCTCCTTGTCAAACTCCAACTCTCAGAATTCTGACTTTTTTCCAAGACTTGAGTCCTTCTTCCTCCAGGAAGTCTTTCTTAGTTCTTCCAGCTGCTGTTGCCATTCTGCTAAGGTTACCTTTTCTCCACTCTATATTTATCTTACATGTTCTGATTTATATATTATCTTCCCTACTAGAATGAAAGCGCCTTGAGGGCAGTGCCTCTTTTTGTTTTTCATTTATATCCTCCTCATTTAGCACAATGCCTGGCATATAGAAAGCATTACTTTAAATTAAATTTAAATTAAATGCTCTTGATTGGTTGGTTGGTAAGGAGGCAGGAGGGCGGTTGCCATATGCACTGGTGAAAGGAATATGCATCAGTGGACTCACAAATCCCCCAAATAATTGAGTGTACATTCCTGCAATAGCATATGTACACCCATGACACATATCTGTAAGCATAATTAGAGACAAACCCCAATTTGTATGAGACTATGTGAAAACATTACATGTGCAGTCTTTTTAGAGAAGACATCAGGTCTTTATGCAATGGGACTCCCATGATTGAGAGGTCCTGGGTTTAGAGTTCAGAGGGTGCTCAAGCTCTCAAATTGGGAGAGACCACCAAATCCCATCTCTTCCCATCAGCTCCCTTTCCCATATTATGGAAGAGGAACCTGAGCCCTGGAGAGGTTAAATGACTCACTTGCTCAAGGTCACTAAGTAGTCTGTCAACAAACATTTATTAAGCATCTACTAGGTGGCAAACAATATGCTAAGCACTGAAGAGACAAAGAAAAGCAAAAATATGGTTCCTGTCCTCAAGTGCTTGGATTCTAATGGTGGAAGAACTATGCAAATGATATTCCTACAAAATCTATGGAAGAAAGTCACAGAGAGAAGACACCAAGAATGCAGGGAGAGGGAGGAAGGAAGAATGGAATCAGGAAAGACCTTCTGCAGAAGTTAGGATTTGGATTTAGTCTTGAAGGAAGCCAGGGAAGCCAGGAGACTTCAGGTGGTAAGAGAGGAGTGTATTCCAAGCATTGGGCACAGATGGCACAAAGGCATAAGATAGAAACCCAAGAGCCTCAACTCCAAAGCCAGCACTCTTTTCTCCATACTGTGTGATTGAATCCATTTCCATGAAAACACTAGAACTAGACTCTTGTTCCTTCCTGGGTAAAATCCCAGGCAATGTGCCATCAATGGGCTAAGGACAGATATGGGAAATGTAATGGGTAAATGCTCCCCACAACTGGGCAGTCTCAGTGGTGAAGTACTTGGCCCTACATGTCCTATAGAACTGTTGCTGGGGAAGCTACTAGAGTCTGCAGAGATTGGACAAGATTGGGGAACCCATTTCTATTTAAGCAAAAGATGGATGTGGTTCCTGTTGTCATTTCCCAGAGGCTGAAGTTGTTTCCAGTCATCCCCATCCTTCTCCCTCCTCCCCTACTTCGGACACCAGCATCCCCAGCTACCAGCAAATATGTCTTCTCTGCTCCTACCTCCAGAGTCCAATCAGAAGGAAATAAAAATGATGGCACATTAGAGGTGGAATGAACGTCGGAGACCCTCTAGTCGAATTCTTTTCATTTCACCCCAGAGAGAAATGAGACGGAGTAATTTGCCCAATATCATCTAAGTAGAAGGGAATGAACCAAGGTCTGAGTCTAGTCTAAGTCTAGGGCTTTTCCCAGCATGCTGTGGAATCCGAGGCTGATCCATTTTATTTATACTTCTTTCCAAAATTGCTTTTTCCTTCCTGAGCATCTGGGTCATAGCTTCTTTTCCCAGAAATCATCCCAATAAGCACTTTGGGACGCCTACATCATGACTCTTTCTTGGTGATGGTCCCTGATAGTATCACTAATAATTGATGTGCATATAGCATTTTATGGTTTGCAAAGGGTTTTTTCAATGCCTCATTCCATCCTCACACAGACCTGTGAGGCATCAGGATTGTACAGTTGTTACTATCCCCATTTTGTGGACCAGGAACCTGAGGCTCCAGCTATTAAGGGAGCTGTCGATGGTCATTCAGCCAGAACCTGCCAGAGGCAAGATTGGAACTGACCACAGAGCCAGCACTCTAACTGCTAGACCACACTGCTTCCTGTCCTTTCCAGTTTGGATACTTGATGATATGATCCTATGAGCTCCCTGTAGTTCTCGAGGGAGCTCTGAGCCCCTCCAGGCAAGGCAATTGGGTCCTTCCCCTTCTGCTATGGACCCAAACTCTCCATGGAGTTGCTGCCTGCTTTGGAGAATATCACGTGGCCAGGAATTGATGGCTCACTGGAGTCCAGGCTGATTACATCTATTGCTTCTCCCTTATCTCCACAGCGGCCAGCCACTCTATCCTCAGCGGAAATTACATTGCCCGAGCCTGGATTGCTCTTCATAGAGTTCCTTGTCACCTCGTGCTCTATTGGGCGATGGCCAATCGATGCTGATGCTTCTGTGATTGGTGCTGGTGTCTCACCGAGCTCTGCCGCCCGCCCTCAGGGAGGAAGGGAAGGCTCCCTCTCCCTCTCTCCCATTGCAAGTGAGGCATCTCATCTCCCCTGACGGGAGCCCTGCAGTGGGCAGGCTCGGGCTTCAGCCCCGTTTGTCTGAACTTCTTCCCTCCTCTCCATCGTCCTCTGGGTTCCCTGTGGGCATCTACACCCTCAGTCTGCAGCCTGCCGCTGGCTTTGCAGTACTGACTGTGTCATCCTGGAGAAGTCCCTTTTCCTCTTGGCTGAGGTTTCTCTAGAGCCTTTTGTAACGTTCTACGATCTTCTGGTGGGGGCACAGGCTATGGTTCTGCAGCTTCCTGGGAGGAAACATCCCCCCACCAGTGCAGAGATCAGCCTCTTTCTGCAGATTGGGCTTTGGCAGTTGCCATGGGCATGGAGGAATTAAGGGACTTGTCCCAGGTCATATGGCCAGCAAATAGCAAGGGCAGGATTGAACCCAGGTCTTCCCGACTTCCTGCAATATGTTCTTTTGCCTCCTAAATTCTGTGATAATGTATCTAAAAGCACTTCAAGCACTAGGTAGGTGGGAGCCCTTTTTTGCAGAGGTGTGGGGAGAGTGAAGACCTGTGAGGCATGGGTGTAGGGAACTCCAGGGGAGAAAACTCCATTCCCTGATAGAATTTTGCAACTTTTCTGCAATGTATAATCCTAGAGATTTGCATGCAATTCCCATGTTACCTCCTCTACCCCCCACTCAATAAACTCCACTTGCTCCTTATCACCACCAGGAAGAAATACAAAATCCTCTTTTGGCATTCAAAGCTCTTCATACTAGACTCTTCTGTCCATTCTTCTACCTTAACACTCCCCCCACCACCTTCATATATTCAGATCCCATGTTACAGGGTTCCCTCTGTTCTTCTACCAAACCAGTCATTCCATCTCTAATTCCATCCAAATTCCAAAGACCTCACACTTTTGCAGAAATTATATGGTATGGGGCATCTAGGCAGTTCAGTGGATAGAGCCAGGCCCAGAGATGGGAGGTCCTGGGTTCAAATCTGCCCTCAGACACTTCCCAGCTGGTGACCCTGGGCAAGTCACTTAACCCCCATTGCCTGGTCCTTACCACTCTTCTGCCTTAGAACCAATACACAGTATTGATTCTAAGATGGAAGGTGAGGGTTTACAAAAAAGAAATTATATGGTCAGTCAGTCAGTCAACATTTATTAAACTCCTACTATGTGTCCTAAGTATCAGGGATACAAAAAGAGACAAAAGATAGTCTTTACCTTCAGGGAGTTCACAGTCTAACGGGGGAGACAGCAAGCCAACAGACACGTACAAACAAACTACAGCAGTATAAATAGGAAATAATTACAAGAGAGAAGGCATAGGATTGAGAGCCTTTGGGAAAGGCTTCTAGGAAGTGGAATTTTCATTGGGACTTAAAAGAAGCCTGGAAGTGGAAGTTAGAAGGGAGAGCATCCCAGACATGAGGGGCAGCCAGAGAAAAAGCCAAGACCAGAGAGATGGAATGACTGGTTTGGTAGAACAGAAGGAACCCTGTAGCACCGGATCTGAATAGATGAAGATGGTGTGGGGACTGTTAAGGTAGAAGAAGAATGGACGGAAAAGCTTTGAATGCCAAAAGAGGATTTTGTATTTCTTCCTGGTGGTGATAAGGAGCGAGTGGAGTTATTGAGTGGGGGATAGAGGGGTGAACATGGTAGAGTCCATATCTTAAGAAAATCACTTTGGTGACTGAATGGAGGATGAATTGGAGTGGGAATAGATTTGTGGTAGGCTAACCCAGCAGCAGGTGATTGCAATAGTCCAGCTCTGCCTTCTCAGGTGTTGATGGCTAAGGATAACAGGTGAGACTTGTCCCAAGGATATTTATTATTATCACAGGGGACTCTTAGAGATTCAAATTTCTTCAAGGACCAAAGAAATTAATTTCTAATGGTTGAATTTGGGGGCTTCTGGTTGTCCCTGTGGAGAGACATTTGGAAGCAGGGAGTACTTTCTGTTGTCCTTCAAATTTACCTCCTGGCACTGGGGATTCAGTGGGGTCCTTTGGCTTCTGCTTTTTTTCTGGGGCTTCTTCTTTGGGAATTCCAGGACACCTGAGCTACTCCAGAACTCCGGGTCTCTTGAGTAGCAGGGAGATTATTCAATGTTTCTGGGGATGAATCTCCCTTTCTCTCTCTTCCTCACATACCAGACAGTCCTCTTTCCCTCATCTCCCTTGGCCCTTATCATCTCCCCATTGCATCTTATACTCCTTCTGTACTGGCAAACTCTCCATCCTCAGGATGCTGTGGAGTCATGTGACATGAGGTGGGAGTGGGAGGAGGATGGAGTCTGGGATAGCACTTTCCTCTCTGTCTTTGTCCTGGAGTGATCTAGGTCAGCTTCTTTCCTTCCCTGCCTATCTCCAGCAAAGCTCCCTTTCCTCCCGCCAAGGGTGTGAGCTTGTTAGAGGCTATTAATGGAAACTGCCAATTGTCCCCCTTTGGAAGTTCCTGCCTCCCTTCCCCACCAGCCTCAGACACCCCAGAGCAGGTGGCTGTGAAACTTTTCCTCTCCTTCTCCCTTGTGGCGTCTTGGAAGAAGCCCTTCCACTGGGAGTCAGGAGATTCGAGACTAGCCCATTGTCTTCCACTGATATTGTGACTTTGGGCCAATGCTTTGTCCTCACAGACTTCAGTTATCTCTTCTAGCCATTGAGAGGATGGGCTGACCTGATCTCATTTGCATCTCTAATGTCTTGGGATTTTTTATTAAACCGTAGAGACCCATCTCTGCTGAATAAGTGGAGAGATCCTGCGTGTGATGGGAAAAGGAATTTGAATGGATATCACTCTCCCCCTCAGGAATTGGCACTTCTCTGCCCAATATCTGGGCTGGTCCTCTCTATCAGAAAAGTTGACTAGAAGATCCAACCAATCTCCAAACATGTATTATATGGCTACTATATGCCAGGTACTGGGGATGACAAAAGGCAAAACTGAAAGTCTCTAGTCGCCATTAACAGCAAGCAAAGATCCATGATACCAAGCCTTTGGGGATCAGGAATAGAAATTTGAGGTTCCTTGAGTCAAGACTTCCTGAGGAGAGAGTTTCCAGGACTTGGCGACATGCTATATAATTGAATTCAATCAATATGTGCGTGGCTACTATTTGCCAGACACTAGGGATTTATTTTCTATCAAATCAGTGATTTTATTAGTGTGGGGAGTTCCCAGTGAGGAACCTCCTCTATCAGGACAGGTTGGCATGAGGGCAGGGGTGGACTGAGAGGCTTAGCTGTCTTGCCTTGGTTCACAGAGACAGGATTCAAACCCAGATTCAGTGTCACTCTACAGTGGTGATACAAACCCAACCATAAGAGTCCCTTGCTGTTAAGGGGCTCACTGGATATCTCTAGGAGGCAGAGCTAACAGTAGGCAGAAGGAATAATAAAGAGACCCCCAAGAATTGGAAGGGACTTCAAAGGTCATCTAGTCCTCCCTGTATTGAACAGGAATTCCTTCTAGAATATTATCATCAGGCTAATGTCCAGCCTGTCTGAAGACCTCCAATGATTGGGAATTCCATATTTATTGAGGCAATCCATTTTGCTTTCTGATAGCTATGATTTTTAGGAAGTTCTTCCTTTTGTCAAGCTAAAATTGGCATCCCTTTAACTTTCAACCAGTTCTCCTAGTTCTACCCCATGGAACCAGATGGAATCAATCTGATCCCCCTTCCGTATAGCAATTCTTCAGATACTTAGAGGCACCTATCAAGTCTGCCCTGTTTCTTCCTCACCAAGCTAAATGCTACTAGTTGCTTTAGCTGATAAACCATCACTGCTCTGGTTACCATCTTGCGGCTATATCCCAGCTTGACATCCTCCCCTACTCCAGCCCAGGAACCAGCATTTCTACCAGCCTCAGATAGAGGATTCTGGGACCCAGATGGGGCCTGCAGGCTCTCCAGGATATGAGTTTGCTGGTCATCCTCACTGATTTCTTGAAAGTACTCTGTTAAATAAAGAACTTCAGGTCTAACCCCCTTCTTTGTTTCTTAGTAGGGTGTTATTCTAGTAGAAAGAACTGTGGGAATGGTGTCATGCAGTCCTAACCTTGGTCCTTTTTGTTCAACCTCGGGCAAATCTTAACTTCTCTGCACCTCAGTTCCTTATCTGTGCAGCGGAGCTAATAATATTCATCCTACCTCACTGAGATTTTGTAAGAAGCACTCTCTAAAATGTGTGCTCTCATTATTACTTGACAATTAAGTGAAACTAGGTAGTGGGGGAAAGTTGCTACAGTCTCTAGAGAGTTGGTACCAGGAACCCCAGCCCTCCATTCTCTCCCCATCTCATTGTTTAAAGTTGGGGTGGGGATTCTGGATGGCAATTTGGAACTGTGCCCAAAGGGCTTTAAAAGACCGTCTGCCTTTTGATCCCAGCCATAGCACTGCACCCCAAAGAGATAATAAGGAAAAAGACTTGTACCAAAATATTTATAGCCTCACTCTTCGTGGTGGCAAAAAATTGGAAAATGAGAGAATGTCCTTTGATTGGGGAAAGGCTAAACAAATTGTGGTATCTGTTGGTGATAGAATACTATTGTGCTCAAAGGAATATTGAACTGGAGGAATTCCATGTGAACTGGAATGACCTCCAGGAATTGATGCAGATTGAAAGGAGCAGGTCCAGGAGGACATTGTACACAGAGGCTGATACACTGTGGTACAATCAAACATAACAGACTTCTCTACTAGCAACAATGCAAGAATCCAGAGCAAGGCTGAGGGACTTATGAGAAAGAAAACCAGCCACATTCAGAGGAAGAACTGTGGGAGGAGAAACACAGAGGAAAAATGACTGCTTGAACACATGGGCTGATGGGGATATTATTGGGGATGTAGACTCTAAATGACAACTCTAGTCCAACTATCAATAATATGGAATTAGGTCTTAATCAATGATACATGTAAAACCCAGTGGAATTGTGTGTCAGCTACGAGGGGTTGGGGGTGGGGGTTAGAGTAGAGGGAAAGAACAAAGACACGTGTAACTATGAGAAAATATTCAAAATTAAAATAAAAAAATAAAGTTGGGGTTGGAGAGAGAGGAAGAGGATAGGCTATAACTGAGTACTGATCCTCAAAAGTAAAGCTGGATTTGAAAAGAATAGGCTGTTTTTCACCCCACTGCTCTAGAGAGAATGGTCTTAAAAGAAGCAGAAGGAACTTAAATTAGATGAAAAGGACTTCACAGAATCTCTGAGTCAGAAGAACCTCAGAGGCCATCCATCTTAACCTGTCCCTTAACACAAGCTCCCTACACATGCCACCTCCCAGGTGGACATACAGACTTTGCTTGAAGACCTCCAATGAGAAGGAACATCCTGCTTCCTGAGGAAGCCAGTTCTAAACTCTTTGGGATAGTTTTGCCTCTTAAGAAGTTTTCTGGACGTCCAACCTGGATCTGTCTCTTTGAACATTACTATAGTTCCTTAGTTAGACACCAAAATGTGGGAGGAGTTGGACATGGCCAGGGGTCCATGCATCCAACAAGACAATGAGCATAGTAAGGGGGCCTAGGTTGTCCCCCAGAAGAGGGCTTTCTGTCATAGGTAGGAATATTTGTTTCTAGCCAGTCAGGGAGAATGATGTCTCCTATCTGAGCCACTGCCATAAAAAAGGAAGTTTTAATGAAGTATAAAGATCTGGGTAAATATTTGCCAAGTACAGCTAACACACAAGCCTCCTGGTGCCTGGGTCCACAGTGGGGATGCCCGAGGGTTTGCCATCTTCTCCTGGCAACGAGGAGCCGTGCACTCAGCAACGGTGCCTGGCATTCTGTTGGGGGTTTGCTGTGAGCATCTTTCTGGTCAGCCCCACCAGAAACATATTCTTCCTAAGCTCACGCCATCCCTTGTCTTGGTCCTTCCCAGAAAGAGCACATTGATAACTGAGAGTTTTCTCAGATGAGCAGAAATCTGACTCACCATGACCCTCAGGCTCACCATCATCACCCTTACCTTCATCAATGTCGGTATCATCATTATCAGTAATTGTCGTGCCTTCATCACTCTTTATTTACAATTTTTCATGTCATCTGCCTCATTAAAAGAGGATCTCCTTACGAGCAGGGACCGTGTTTTTGTATTCCTTTGTATCTGCAGCACCTAGCACACTGCCTGATAAGAACCTAAATGATTGATCCCATCACCTTTGCCTCATCTAGATATTTGTCCCCTCCGTTGTTCACTCTCTCGCCCTCAGTTTCTTTTCCACTGGCTCCTCTCTTGCTACCAATGAATGTGGCCAGGGAGTTCCTATTCTTAAAAAAATAATAATTCACTCGATCATGCTATCCCCTCAAGCTTTCACCTTATACTTCTTTTCCTAAACTCCTCAAAAATCCCAGGAAGAGTCATTCTATACTTGTCGTCTCCATCTTCTCACCCCCATCCACTTCTCAACCCCTTATAATCCAGTCTGTGGCCACTTCACTAAAACTTCTCTGGCTGAGGTTACCAACCACTTAGCCGCTAAATCCCTGGGATTTTTCTCAGTCCTCATCCTACTTGACTTCTCTAAAGCTTTTGATGCTATTGATTAGTCTTTCCTTCTTGGTGTTTAATAAGTCCTTGATTTCTATGACACTGCTTCTTCTTATACCAGTCTGAATCCTCCTCAGTTGACTATGATGGATCATTATCAATGTCTCAGCCCTGAAGTGTGGGAGTACCCAATAACTATGTCCCAGACCTTCTTTTCTTTTCTGTATAAACTCTCTCTCAATGATCTCATCAGCTCTCATGGGTTTAAATATCATCTCTAAGCAGATGGCTCCCAAATCAGTATCTCTAGCCCTCATCCCTTCCCTGAACTTCAGTCCCACATTGCCAGCTGCCTACTGAAGGATATCTCCTCCTAGATGTTTCTTAGGCATTTCAAATTCAATAGATCTTTAATAGAATTCATTATCTTCCCCCTTTGTATACATCCTTCTCTTAAGTTCCATCATATATGTTTTTAAAATAAAATTTTATTGATTTCTTTTGTTTTTATAAAACTTCATTTCCTATGGTTCCTCCTTCTCCTCCCACCCTGATATTTCTTATAATGTAGAGAAAAAAAGAGGAAGAAAAAAAGAATTCAGCAAATATAGGAATCATATTTTAAAAGTCTACTATTATATGCAGTATTCCATACTCATGATTTCCAATCTTTGAAAAAGCAATGGGATAGGTTTTTCCTCATATTTTTGGGGGGTTAAGCTTGATCATTATAATTTTTAAATATTTAAATTGTTGATGTTACTTCCGTTTCTTCCATTTATATTGTTACCGTTATTTTGTATATCCTTTTCCTGGTTCTGCTTATTTCACTTCTTATCCATTTACATGTCTTCCCATATTTATTTGTATTCATTATATTCACCATTTCTTTTTTTTTAATCCTTAATTTCTGTCTTAGAATGAATACTAAGTATTGGTTCTAAGGCAGAAGAATGGTAAGAGTTAGGTAATCCAGGTTAAGTGACTTGCCCAGGGTCACACAGTTCAGAAGTGTCTGAGGCCAGATTTGAAATCATGACCTTCTCTCTCCAGGTCTGGCTCTCTATCCACTGAACTACCTACCTATTTTATAATTATCTCTCTTACACTGCCAAGTTTTCTCCCAGGGTCTCTCTGTTCCCTTCTTAGAGAACCATCCCATACTATTTTTAGTGGGGGAAAAAAATGAGAGGGGAGAAAATTAGCAAAACTGATCAATATATCAAAAAAGTGAAAAGACATACAATATTCCACACCTGTGGACCTCTTGCCATCCTAAAGAGAGAGACTATCTATTCATGGCACTTCTTTGGAACTATGCTTTTTCTTTATACTATAACATTCACTTTTGAGTGTTTTCTAGTAGTTGGTCTTTCCATCTACATAATTGTTCATTTGTATTTTTTTTGGCTGTGTTTACTTTACCCTGCATCAATTTATGTAAGTCTTTCCATGTTTCTCCGTATTCATTGTATTTATCATTTCTGAAAGCACAGTAATCTTATATTAATATTCTATAACTCATTTAACCATTCTCTAATCTGTAGGAATATTCTAGTTTTTTCTATCACAAAAGTGATGCTAAACATATTCTAGTATAAATGGAGTCTTTCTTTTTGTAATTTTAGTTGATATATTTGGCATCGGAACCTCTGGGTCAGAGAATAGGGCTATTTTAGTCCTTCCCTATGCATAGTTCCAAATTCCTTTCCAGAACAGTTGGAACAATTTACAGCTTTAACAACAGTATGTTAGAATGCTTGGCTTTTTACAACACCTTCAAGTATTGATTATTGCCATATTTTGTCATCTTTGCCAATTTTCTGGGTGGGAAGTGAAACCCCAGGGCTGTTTGATGAGCATTTTTTGAATTAGTGATTTGGAGCATTCCTTCATGTGGTTGTTAATGGTGTGCCTTTCTTCTTTTGAGAACTATTCATCATATCCTCTGACCACTTATCTATTAAAGAATGGATTTTGGTATATTTCCATTAGTTAACTTTATATTTTGGATAGCAAATTCTGATCATCGAGATCTGATACTAAGGTTTTTCCTGCCCCAATGGACTGTTTTCTTTCTTGTTCTAGTGATATTAATTGTTTATGCCAAAAAAGCTTTTTAATTTTATGTTATTAAAATTATCTTGTATTTAATGTAATTTGATTACAATGTAATGGAAGCCTCAACCCTAGATTATTCTACCATCTTCCTCCTTCACTTCTATTCATGTGCTACAGAATGGGCCAGGAGGAAATCATGAAACCCTGCTCTCTGAGCCTGCTTCAGAATTGTGTTAGCTACCTAAACTGGGTCCTCACTGCAGCAAGAGAAATATTCTATCCTTCCCTAATCAATTTGCTGTTCCCAACCTTCTTATCTCTTCTCAAGTCTCTCATGGCACCCCTTGCCTATATAGCTGAGGACCTCATTCCATACTCCACTGGAAAAAAATGGAGACTTTCTCCAATCCTGCTCATCACATTCCTCCCACTCCATTTACTCCTTCACTTCCATCTTCAAAAAGAGATGGCATTTACCCTCGCCAAAGCCAATCCTTTGCATGTACCTTTGATCCCCATCATCTTGACTTCTCCAGCAAATTGCCTAACCATCATCCCCATTCCTTTTATCATTTTCAATATATTCTTACCCATTTGGCACCTTTTCTGCATCCTACAAACATGCCTATATCTCTCTCATCCTTAAAATCTTTATTAGGTCCTCCTTTCCCCTAGCCCTTATCTTATAGCTCTCCTTCTCTTTAGTGATTAAATTACTTGAGAAAGCTGCCCAAGCTCAGTGTCTCCATTTCTTTTCTTTTCACTGGAAAAATCTAATGGCCTTTTGTCAGTCCTTATCTTTCTTAACCTCTCTGCAATAAGTTGATCATCTGTTCCTCCTGGAAACTCTCTCCTCTCTCTAGGTTTTTATGACCCTCTTCTCTTCTGGTTCATTTACCTATCAGACCACTCAGCCTATTTTGCTGGTTTTTCATCAAGGTCATGTTCACCAACTGTGGATGTCCCCACGAGGCACTGTCTTGGGCCTTCTTTTCTTCATTATCTTTGTAAATCTATACTCTTTCTCTTGGTGATCTCATCAGTTCCAATGGGCATAATGGCAAATCACTCTCAGCCGGTGACACTGTCTTTCTGGTTGTTCCACAAACAAGACACTCCATCTTTAGCATGTGGGCATTTTCCCTGGTTATCCCCTCCTCATCTCCACCTCCTGACTATATCCTGATCTTTTAGAGGAAGTCTTTCTCAACCCCTTTTAATTTTAGTGTTTTCCCTCTTTTAATGATTTCCTATTTACCTATTATATAGTTTGCATTTGCTCCCTTGCTATCTCTCATGCTAAACTGTAATCTCCTTGAAGGTGAGGGATTTTTTTAAGTTTCTTGTTATATCCCCAGTGCTCAATACAGTGGCTGGCAAATTAAAGGAGCATAATAAGTGTTTTATTGACTGACTGACTGTCTTCAAAGTCAATGCCTTCAACTTGTGTGAACATGAGTGTTTATTTCCTTTTTCTTCTCTTCCAGATTTTCCTCCACTTTAGTATCTTTATAATCCAAATTTGTTCATTTTTTGCTTCTGGGGAGAAAGTCTCTCTCTGCCATTAATCTTCCCCCCAAATTTCTAATTGAGTTTTTCCCATTTCTGTTTTAAGAACTATAAATTCTGACATATATTTATTCCTAATTTCTTCTCTTTGAATTTCTTTCGCACACTGGTTCACTTTCCTTTGTTTCATAATATTTGTTAAGAAATCTTTCTGATTTCTTTGAGGACTTAGTACTCATCTTTCTGGCTTTAGATCCTTTCTGTTGGTCTGCTTGTCCTCTGTATTTTTATTGAATTTCCTTCCTCTTGAAATTTTTAGTATTTCAATTTTTTTCCCCTAATACTTCCCCTTCACTTATTTTTTTGCTTTTCCCCTTGCTGGTTAGTTAAACCGTCCCCACCCCTACCCCAACTCTCCCTGTAAAGTTACCTCAATCTCTTCCTAAATTATTAGATTTAGATTTCTCTGCCCTTTGTCCTTGTTTTAAGTTGTCTACAAAGACAGGATTGACCTCAGTTGGCACCATGGATAGAGCTCTGGACCTGGAATCAATAGGGACTGAGGGAAGCATCCAGTTTACCATCTTCTTCATCCCTTTGCCTGCCCCTATAAAATGGAGATAAAATAGCACTTACCTCCCAGGGTGGTTGGGAGGATTAAATGAGGTAATATTGGGAAAGCACTTTGTATGCCTTAAAGTGCTATATTCATTCTATCTTTTGTTATTACCATTATTAGTCCAAGACATACTTTTGTTTCACTCTTCCCTTCTTTCCTTCTGTGGCTAGGCTAATGGACATCTGCTGCTTTGTTGCAGGCTCGGGAGAGAGTAGGGCAGGTATTCTGGACAATATGCAGCTTTTGGGGTCCCTAACCAATGGGTCACCCCAGGCAGAAGGTGGCATTCTCCATTTTCTCCTTTCCTTCTCTGGCAAGACTTAATTAATAACTGCCACTTATTACAGAGTGAAGGGCACATTGGATGTGAGCTACCCCAGCAAAGTCTTGGCAGCAGGAAGGGATCCCAATATGGCTCCAGGAACAAGCCCATAATTGGGTTGGTACATCCATTATAAAAGTGGAGACTGGTCAGGAGAGGGGTGATGAATAAATATTTTAAAGATTAACTTTCTCCTTTGTTGATTCATCAAGATTTTACTTTGCCACGGCTGTTCTGTGTTTTGGGGTTGCTGTAACTGACCTACATCTGGCACACAATTCCACTTGGGCAGGGATGGGTTCAGAGTTCGTAGAGACATGGGAAAGTGTCTGGTTGTTCATCTTCTTGGTCCCATGACACTCCCCTATATCCCTTAAGGGCACTGCTAACTTTCCAGGCTCCTGGATTGGCAACCTTGGCATCATCCTTGATTCTTCCTCCTCCCTCAGTCCTTGTATCCAGTAAATTTCCAAATCTTATCAACTCTACCATCACCACCATCACTACCACCACCACCACCATCTTCCTCCTTCCCTCCCCCTTTCTCCCCCGACTCCCACTCTGCCTCTCTGTCTCTGTCTCGCTTTCCTCTTTTCTTTCCATACATGGCCATTAGCCCAATTCAGACTCTCATCACCTTTCCCCTGGATTATTACAATAGCTTCTTTTTTTAAACTCTTACCTTCCGTCCTGGAGTCAATACTATGTATTGGCTCCAAGGCAGAAGAGTGGTAAGGGCTAGGCAGTGGGGGTTAAGTGACTTGCCCAGGGTCACTCAGCTGGGAAGTGTCTGAGGCCAGATTTGAACCTAGGACCTCCCGTCTCTAGGCCTGGCTCTCAATCCACTGAGCTACCCAGCTTCCCCCTATTATAATAGCTTCTTAATTAGGGAAGGGAATAAATATTATGCACGTAAGTTGGCTGGGCATTGTGCTAAGCACTTTACAAACATTATCCCATTTGATCTTCATAACCCCATGAGGTAGGTTCTAATTTTATTAGAACTGCTACTTTGCAAATGAGGAAACGGAGGCAGCCAGAGGTTAAATGACTTGTCTAGAGTCACATAGCTAGTAAGTTTATGAGGCTGAATTTGAGCTCGTTTCCTGACTCCAGGTCCAGCACTCTGTGCATTGTGCCAGCTAGCTATGTCTCTCCCTTCTCCAATCTACACGGCTGCCAAGGCGTGTGTGAGACAATCTCTTTCCCCTGTTTAAGGGGCTTTGGAGGTTCCTGATTGCCTTTCAGAGGTACTAGAGGTTCTTCAGGTTGCCATATCTTTCTAGGCCAGTAGCCTCTTATTCCCCTTTCTCCCACTGCATTCCAGTTACATTGTCCTACTTGCTATTCCCTGAACTTAGGGTCCCATTTTCTGCCGCCATGTCTTCGCATGAGCCATCTCTTCTATCCCACACTTGACTTTCCCTTGCCTGGAATGCTCTCCCTCCCTGTGCATCTCCAGTCCTAGAATCGCTGGCTTCCTTTGGGGCTCATCTTTTGTACCTACTCCTATTAGAAGCTTTTTCTAATCTTGGTTGTTCAATCATGTCAAACTCTTCATGACCCCATTTGGAATTTTCTTGGCAAAGATACTGAAATGGTTTGCCAGTTCCTTCTCCAGCTCATTTGACAGATAAGGAAACTGAGGCAAACAAGGTTAAGTCACAGAGTTGAATTCAGATCTTTCTGACTCCAGGCCTGACACTCTATCCACTCTCCCCCTAGCTACCTAGAGTCAGAAAGACCTGAGTTCAAAATATGGCCGCAGATAATTAACCAGCTGTGTGACCCTAGGCAAGTCACTTAACCCTGTTTGCTTCTATTTCCTCATCTGTCAAATGGGCTACAGAAGGAAATAGCAAACCACTCCAGTGTCTTCCAGGAAAACTGCAAATGGGATCACAGAATCAGACATGACCGAAATAACTAAAGAACAGAACTATACTTGGGTCCAGATAAATGTAAGACAGAGGTTCCCAAACTTTTTTGTCCCTTTCCAGAAAAAAATATTACTTAGCGCCCCCTGTCACATACTATCACCACCCTCTTACAGTTATTCACCGCGCTCAAATGCACCTGTGGCCATCCCCGCCTCCCTGGATCGCTGCAGCACCCACCAGGGGGCGGTGGCGCCCACTTTGGGAATCACTCATGTAAGAGAACAATTAGAGAGACTTCCTACAATCAGACAACTACACCTAAATAATAAAGGAGGAAGCTCCAAGCTGTATGCTTTAGTTGGTCAGTATGAGATCAGTTCAGAGAAGAGAGGGGCCAAGGTGGGCTGGGTCTGTCGGTAAAGGCTTTCACTGTGTGAGCTGAGAATTGAATGACCTATTCAGATAGACCGAGAGGAGTGGAATGGGCATTCCAGGCACCCAAAGAAATAGGGGCCGAGGCTCAGAATATGTATGATGTGTTCGGGGAGGCAGTGAAGACAGAGGCTTGGACAGAGGAGAGGGCAAGTGTTGGACTGAAGGAGAAGTTTGCATGGGAAAGAGGGTGCCAGATTGTAAGGAGATGTCAACCGGAGGGTTTTAAAAGATCAGTATAGCAGGTGAATGGGAGCCACTGTAGGTCCTTGAGCAAAGGAATGGTGATTAAAAACTGTATTAGAAAGACTGATATGGCTGTCATGTGTAGGACTGACTGGAGTGGGGAGAGATTGGAGAGATGAGACATGGGAGAACTGTAAGCTGGAATTAATAGACTATACAACAGGACAGTGACTAGCTAGAATAATTGGCCTGTCATATATTTTACATATATAAACACATATTTATATAGGTATATATGTATGTATATGTGTATATGTAATATACACATCCT
This sequence comes from Gracilinanus agilis, assembly GCF_016433145.1. Taxonomy (NCBI): domain Eukaryota; kingdom Metazoa; phylum Chordata; class Mammalia; order Didelphimorphia; family Didelphidae; genus Gracilinanus; species Gracilinanus agilis. The sequence continues at coordinate 679,273,975 of NC_058131.1, forward strand.
TTTACATATAACCTTTTCAGCCTCTTTCCTCCAGCTAAGTACTTCTGCCTCAGTTTCCTTCTCCTGGATGCTGGTTGCTGGCTTCTGGAGGGCCCCTCTGCCCATTCTTTCTCCATCCTGCCCCTACCCATACAGTAAAATTGATATCTTCCTTTTAATATTAAATGGCCCAAAGTGATTGACTTGTGGGCCATCTTCTAGGGGACAGGATTTCCCAAAGAAAACATGGCATCCCATCCCCTGGTGCCTCCCATCGCTTCAGTTTTAGGCTTGTCAGGTGTGAAGGGGTAACAGGGCATTCATTGGAGATGTCCAGGCGACAGGTCAGGAGCTGTGCCCGGAGGTCCAGAGCCAGGTTGGGCCAAGAGATTTGCCCTGAGGAAATGCCCTTTGAAAAAGGGCTCTTGGGAAAACATTGTCATTCCCTTTATTCAGCTCCTTTCTGTTCAGAGCTAGGCATTGTGTGGCATTCACCAGTAGCACCTGGTGCTTGCCCTGAAAACACTTGTAGAGGACATACAGATGGCTGAATTCTAATGACTGTCTCTCATTGAAGGAGGACAGAAATAGACAAAATGAATTATTTACATTGTCTATAAGTGAGGCCTAGAGCAAAATACCAGACCACCCCCCAAGAACACAATTTGTGTTCAAGTCTCCTCTCTCCCTCCTGCCCTCCTTGCCCATTAATCACCAGGGGAGTTCTCTGGCTCTGCTTGGGTAGGAGGGAGGGAGAGACAGAGAGAGAGCCAGAGCCAGACAGAGAGATGAAAAGACAGAGACAGAGACAGACAGAAGAAGGGAGAGAGGCAGAGAGAGACACGAGGAGAAGGAGAGAGTGTCAGAGACAGAGACACAGGCAGAGAGAAAAGGAGAGGGAGAGACAGAGAGACACACAAGGAGAGGGAGAGAAAGGGAGACAGACAGACAGACAGACAGACAGACAGAGAGCAAGAGACATAGAGACAGAGACACAGAGATAGAGACAGATGGAAAGACAGATAGAGAGAAACATAAAGAGATACAGAGAGAGAGAGAGAGAGAGAGAGACAGAGACAGAGAGAGAGACAGAGAGACAGAGAGAGACAGAGAGAGACAGAGGAGGAGAGGAAGAGAAAGTCAGAGACAGACAGAGAGAAAAGGAGAGGGAGAGACAGAGAGACACACAAGGAGAGGGAGAGAAAGAGAGACAGACAGACAGAGAGACAGAGAGGAAGAGACACAGAGACAGAGACACAGAGATAGAGACAGATGGAAAGACAGAGAGAAACATAAAGAGAGAGAGAGACAGAGACAGACAGACAGACAGAGAGACAGACAGGGAGGAGGAGGAGGAGAGAAAGAAAAAGTCAGAGACAGAGAGAGACATAGGCAGAGAGAAAAGGAGAGGGAGAGACAGACAGAAAGACAGACAGAGAGGAAGAGACACAGAGACAGAGACACAGAGATAGATACAGATGGAAAGACAGACAGAGAGAAACAGAAAGAGATACCCAGAGAGACAGACAGAGAAAGAGAGAGGGGGGGGTGGAGGGACGGAGAGGGAGAGTCTTCTGGGACTGCTGTAGTACTTAAAACGACAGAGGCAACATGGTATAGTAGAGATAGCACTGAATATGTGGTCGGAAGACCAAAGTCAAATCCTAATTCTGAAACCAACTAGCTGTGGCTTTAAATTATTTCATTGTTGTGCCTCAGTTTCCCCATCTGGAAAGAGAAGGGATCGGACAAGAGACGACTAAAGCTCCTCCCGTCTCTGCGCTCTGTTTCCCCGCCGATCCCATCGGTAGAGCAGGGGCGTGAGAGCGGCGCAGCAGAGGAGAGGCTCGTGCATCCCGGGGCCTGAGCTAGCGAGATGGAGAGGAGCTTAGGGAGCGAGGCGGAGGATTCCCCCTTTCCCCTCCCCTTCTGTGTCTTTGCCGGTTTCCTCCCGAGGTCTCGTTGAGGTGCGGAGGGGGGTGAGGGGTCCCCGCCGTGCTGGCCGTCCCCAGCCCACTCAGGAAGCGTCAGTCATTAAAATGCCTTCCCACGGCGCTGCACTGGAGCTCTCCAGCCGGTCCCTTTCCCCCGCCCCGGGGACAGCAGCTGCCCTGGGAACCCCCGGAGCGGGCTCCCTTTTCCCAGCTCTGTGAGCAGCGGCTCTGAATTCCCCCGGACTCCCTGCGTCGTCCGTCCCCTCCCCATCTCGAAAGTCAGCAGATACACACTGCAGATGCTATCGCACAAGGGCACCTTTAATTAGATTGTAGGGAGCCAGGCTATGGGAGATCCCAATGCCGGGGGCTTCCTCCAGTTCTCTTGGCCACGCACCCAGCCCTCCGGCCCAGGCACGGTGGGGAAGGGGGTCCCCCGTCTCTTCTGCCCTTAGCAGAGCCTGATGTCCCCAGCAGGCCCATGGAGGAGTGGAAATCTGGGGAGGGCCGCCATATATCTGAGGCGGAATCCCCAGCCGGGGGGACTGCCAGGCTGACCTTTCCTAGAGAGTGGGAGAGGCAGGACTCGGAGCTCCTGGACCCTTCCCCGGAGGCTTTCCCCTCAGAGGACAGGCTGGATCTGCAGCACTGAGGGAAGGAGCCCTATCCTGGCCTCATACTGTCCACAGGGGCCTCTATTGATCACTGGAGTCATTCTACTGGAGTATAAAAACACTAAACTTGACTGGGAGTTGAGAGACCTGAGTTCAGAGTACTGTCTGTCCCTGGAAAGGACCTCAGCCTAGAGACATCTAGTCCAAGGCTTTCATTTTCTTTTCTTTTCTTTTTTTTAAACCCTCACCTTCCATCTTAGAATCAATACTATGTCTTGGTTCCAAGGCAGAAGACCTATGAGGGCTAGGCAATGGGGGTTAAGTGACTTGCCCAGGGTCACACAGCTGGGAAGTGTCTGAAAGCGGATTTGAAGCCAGGACCTCCCATCTCTAGGTGTGAGCTATCTACATACCCCCACCTTCACTTTCTTGTTGAATAAATGGAGGCTCAAAGAGACTGAATCATTTACTTACCCAAGATCATGCACAGAGTAAGCATTAGAAATACGATTCCAATCCCAGCTCTGCCATTCACTTTCTGTGTGACCTTGGGTAAGCCTCTCTTCTCTGAGCCTCAGTTTCTTTATCTGAAGAGGAAGTCAAACTAGATCATATGCATACCCTCCAGGAAATGCAAAAGACTTTCTAGGGGAGCTTTTGATTTGATTTTTTAAAGTTGATTTCCAGTCAGTGAAATTACAATTTTTTGGCATCGCCTTGGGCTAGAGATCCCATTTTTCCTGTTCTTTTTTTTTTTAACCCTTAACTTCTGTGTATTGGCCCCTTGGTGGAAGAGTGGTCAGGGTGGGCAATGGGGGTCAAGTGACTTGCCCAGGGTCACACAGCTGGGAAGTGTCTGAGGCCAGATTTGAATTTCCTGTTCTTTTTGAAAATTTATTTTGCCTCCTTTTTTCTTATGTCCATATTCATGGTAACCTTAGAATTTGTTTCTTTTTAGTTTGATTAGGAGGTAGAGGAAAGCTTATTGAATGCCCAGGTGGATGGGAACCAAAAAAGTTTAAGCATTCCTAGATTAGGTGATCTCTGATGCCCCTCACAGCTTAAAATTTCTATGGCTCTGTGAGTCCTTCATTAATACTGCTTACATCATTGGGTCTGGAGAAGGAGAGTGTGTGTGTGTGTGTGTGTGTGAGAGAGAGAGAGAGAGAGAGAGAGAGAGTTTGAGAAAGAAGATGAAAGAGAATAATTGAGAACAACAAAGAATGAAAGAATAAGGAAGAGAGAATAACAGAAAATGAAAGAGAAAGAATAACAGAGAATGGACAAGAGAATAACAGAATGAGAGAGAAAATGACAGAGAATGAAAGCATAAAGAAGAGAGAATAAGAGAATGAGAGAATAACAGAGAATGAAAGAATAACAGAATGAGAGAAAGGATGAGAAAGAATAACAGAGAATGAGAGTATAAAAAGAATGGGAGAGAATAACAGAATTAAAGAATGAGAAAGAGAATAACAGAATGAGAGAAAGAATAACAGAGAATGAAAGAGAGAATAGAAGAGAATGAGGGAGAATAACATAATGGGGGGGAGAGAGAGAGAGAGAGAGAGAGAGAGAGAGAGAGAGAGAGAGAGAACATTTATCCCTCCCAAAGGATGCCAGGGCCTGGTTGAGTTTGGAATTCAAGTTCATGGTCAGTCCCCAGTGCTCCATCAGAGGACTAGCAGCCATCCCTTTCCCCGCCTCCATTCCTGCCACACACAAACGCATATGTGTGCTTCAAGGCTGTCCTGCAGGTAAGTCCCCACAACCTGCAATACTGTGTGACTGGTGCCCATATGGCCCTCCTGCCTGTGCCCAGCTGTCTTCACAGTGGCCAGGGAAGCATTGCCAGCTTGCCAGGCTTGGCAGTGAGTAAAGAATCCTAACAGTCTGACATCTCTACATCCTAGCCTTTGATGGCTTAGGGGCCTCCTGGGGGAAGCAGAACCTCTCCGTCCCTCCTGGATGTCAGTCTGGTTTCAAAAGAAGTTTTATGTTGTTGTTCCCCTTTTCATCATCAGGTCATGGAGGGAAAGGGGCATAGGGGAGGGCTGAGGCGGCATTCTGGGGAGTTGGGGTCTTGGAAAAGGAATATCTTAGAATAGTGACAGAAGAACCTTGAACCTGGAAGTGTATATGGACACAACCCAGAGAAGCTCACCTAATAACAACTCCTGTTTCTATAGCTCTTTAAATTTGAGAAAGCATTTGTCCTTCTGAAGGTCTTGTGAGAAAGGTAGTGCAAGTATTTGGAGACAACTGTCCCCAGTGTCCCCAGTGTCGCCAGTGCCTGGGGAAGAAACATCCTCTCTGCCAAATCAAAGTTGTACCTTCTCTGCAATTTAGTCTTCTATAGTTGCCTGGGACACTGAGAGACTGATTCAGTGACCTGTCCTTGCTCACACAAGGCATATTCATAAATGTATAATAACCAGCTCTGTATGTTAGACACACTCTTAAGTTTAATTTACATTATTCACATTTTCCATCTCTTTCTTAATCAACAAATTGACAAAACAATCAACAAATCAATAAATCAAACTCTCATTAATCAATGGTTGTTGATTTCCAACGTGTAAAGACTCATGTTGAAATTTTAACAACCAGCTTTCCTTTTGAGCTGGCTCCACCCTACTTCTGTGACAGCCAAGATGTGTCAGAAATGCAACCCTATCATATTGATTCTGAAGTCAGTTCTCTATCTGCTATGCCTTGCTGCAAGCATTCTTTTCATCCTAGTTTTATAGGAGAAGGAAGTAAAAGATAGTAATGAAATAACTTTCTCAGGGCCACACAGCTGGCAAATATTATGGGCCAGATTAGAACTCTTATCTTCTGCCTCTAAAACCAGTATTCTGTTTATCCCAACCCTCTGCCTTTCACATGATAATCTATCCCCCTGCTAGTGTAGAGTGACTTATTTTCTCTGAGTCCAAAGACTGTGAAATCCACAGGGGAGGCATAGCACTTACTCTAGAGAAACTCCCAACTCCAATGGGAAAGATGGAACTTCTGCTCCCAGAGGGGCTCCAGTTTGACTGGGTAGGCAGGATATACACTGGAACTTGAGAATTCTTACAAAACCATCATGGCACAAATTTGTGTTGGCATGGGTCAGGGTAAGGCAAGCTTCCAAGTCCCAGATAAGGCTCTGTTTTAGAAGTTAAAGAGTGTGGAGGCTCTAGGGGAGTGGGAGATGCTAGGAACTGCAGCAAAAGCTTTGTTCTGGGCTCCCTCATGCCTGTGTCATCCCCTGTCTCTGCTGATCCATCAGTAATACCAGGAGACTGACCCTGGGATGTAGCTCTCCTGTAGGCAGTTAATAACTGCTACTTTTTGTAGGTAGCTTATTGACAGGCTGCAGACCTTAGTGAAAACCAAATACTCTCTTTGTCAGATATTAGGAACCCAGAGGCTGAGGTATGGTTGAGAGAAGGGACCAAAATGGGTCTATGGGACAAGGCCAGACTTTAAAAATGTAGACTCTGCTGCCCTGGCTTTGTGGCCACCATCACACAAAGAGCGATACTGTTTGCTCTAGTCTTGGGTCTTTGGGTCTCATTTGAATGGAAGGAGGGGAAAGGCTTCTCATGGAACAACAGGGGAGGGTAGGATGGGAAGAGTGGTGGAAAAGACAGAGTGGACAAAGTATGAGAGCAGAGAAGGAAGACAGAGACATTTAACCTTCTTCTCCCTAGAATGGAAGGTCCTTGAAGGAGAATACTGCTCCTTTTTTGCCTTTATATCATCAACTTTCAAAAGGGGAAGAGAAAAGAGTGTATAGACTATAGGCACCTGTATGGTGCAGTGGAGAGAGTATTGGACTGGGAATCAGGAAGACCCTTCCTAAATTCAAATCTGACCTCAGGCACTGAGTAGCTGTGTTATCTTGGGCAAGGCACTTAACCCTGGTTGCCTCATCTATAAAATGAGAGAAGGAAATAGCAAACCCACTTCAGTATTTTTTTCAGGAAAACACAAATGGAGTCATGAAGAGTCAAACACAACTGAAAAATAATTCACGAACAACAAAACTATTAAGCTATAAAACTACAAATTATGAGCTTGACTTTGGTTCCTGAGGTAACACTGGAAAGGATCATTAAAAAGATGGTAGGTCAACATCCAGAAAGGGAAGCAGCGATTATACCAATCATACAGAATCAGGATGGTTTCATCAAGAATTGATCATGCCAAACTTTTACCCTTTTATTTTTTTTTGGACAGAATTACAAAAGTGGTAGGTGAGAGGAATGCTGTGTATTTTTTAACCTAGATTTTAGCAAAGCTTTTGATCATTCCGTACAATAAACATTTATTAAGTGCCAGGCATTGTACTAAGTGCTAGAAAGTATCTCATACTGTTCTTGTGGAGTAGATGGGGAGATGTGGACTGTGTTATGATACAAGCAGATGGATTTAGAAATGGATGGATGACCAAACTCAAGGAATAGTTGTTAACAGCTCAATGTCATTGTAGCAGGAGAGGTCTAGTGGAGTTCCTCAGGGATTTGTGCTTGGTTTATGTTTTTATGAATGACTCAGATAAAGGCATAGATGGCTATTCATCAAATTTTCAGATGACACAAAACTGGGAGAAATAGCTAACACTGTGGATGGGAGAGTCAGGATACAAAAGAGGCCTTGACCAATTGGAGCACTGCATTTCAGTGGTATGTTCTATCTCTGAGATTTCATCTTTCCCACTTATGGCAAAAGGGAGAGTGCATTTCTGCTACGTTAGGGTAAGCTTGAGACCCACAGATCAATGAGGTGGACATCAGGAGGTAACAGGTGAAATCTCTAGGTCCAGGAATCAAGAATCCTTCCCCTTTCTTCTGGTTACCATGTTGGGGTAGGGGAGCAGATTTATATTCATTTTGAGTTCCATTGTCCTGGCAGTCTGAGCAAATGAGTGTTTGCTCTTATTGTCAGCCACCAGCATTTCTTAAGTGCCTACTCTGCCAGCCTTGGTGCTAGGATTATAAAGATAAAAAAGAAACATTCCCTGCCCTCAAGGAGCTTACATTCTGATCTATTGTCCTCATCAAACAGAGGCTTCCCAACATTGAACAGCTAGCCCAAGGTCACATGGCAGAGCTGAGACCAGCATGGCAGATTTGTGTTTCTTTCAAAACTAGAGGGATGAGGACCTGATTAACACTTGGATGCCCAGCACTTAAGAAGCCAGTGCCTCTCAGTACCACTGCCTGCACCTCCAATCACCCTTAGCCGTAAAGAGTAAAGAAGGTAGAGTAGGGACAACCTGTGCCAGGTCCCTGAAGTTTGTGATCTAATTAATGGGAAATTCAATTAAGTGAGAAGCACTCCTTCCATTCCCTCTAGAATGTGAACTTGTCCAGATGCCTGGTGGGGAAAGATGCTGGGATACATCCTTCTAACAGCTAACATTAACTAGGTGTAGGGGGAAAGGGAAGAGAAAGAGAAAGAAAAGTCACAGCTGGAAGGAGTTTCAGAATGACCGTATCATTTTATAGAAGAAAAAGACTCAAAAATGTTACATGACTTACCCAAGATCACACATGTCAGAGTCAGAAGGATTTAGGTACCAGGGCTCCTCACTCTGGACTCAATGCTCAGACCCATTTTCTCCTTTCTTTTTCTGTCCTAAAGGGAGTAAAGTTAAAATCAGTTTCCTCAGCTTCATTAATGAAATCCCCGGAACTGATCTTTCAAGGTCCTTCCTAAAGACTTCCTAGTAATGGATTTCTTGCATGAGGAAAGAATTCCTCTCAAGGGGAACTTACAGACTCACAATCTCAACACAGGATATTGTATCTCCAGTCCTTTTGTCTTTGCACTGGCTATCCCCATACCTGGAATGCCCTCCTTCCTCATCTCTACCTTAGAATCTCTGGCTTTCCTCAAGATACCTTCTGTTAATCAGTCATTTCAAATCGTGTCCAATTCTTCATGATCCCTTTTAGGGTTTTCTTGGCAAAGATACTGGAGTACTTTGCCATCTCCTTTTCCAGCTCATTTTCCAAATGATGAACTGAGGCAAACAGAGTTATATGACTTGCCCAGGGTCACACGGCTAGTAAGTATCTGAGGCCAGATTTGAATTCTGGAAGATGTCTTCTACAGGAACTCTTTCCCAGTCTCCCAAGCTACTAGAGCCTTCCCTTTTAAAGTTTCCTCCCATCTATTATATGTGTGTATGTCTGTGTATTTATATATAAAACATACAGCTTTGTTGGCATGTTGTCTCCCCCATGTGAACATGAGCTCCTTGAGGGCAGAAGGTTGGCACAGTGACTTTATTAATAAGTGCTAAATGAATGCTTGGTGACTGACATCTGCTTTTTATATCTGTATTGCCAGAGTTTAGCACAATACCTGTCACACATATACAAATGCTTGTTTAGCCCAAGTCCTCTGATTCCAGTGCTCTTTCCACTATATCACACTGCCACTAGATCAGTGATGGGCAAACTTTTTAAAGAGGGGACCAAAGGAAAGAAAATGCTTATCTGTCAGCCTGTTTCTAAGGCAACTCTTTCAAAGTTTCATTGTACTGTATCCTGCTCATTGTATTCGTCAGATTAGGAATAATGTCGCATGGCTGGGATAGAACATTTCAGGGGGCCATATCTGGCCCGTGGGCTGTAGTTTGCCCATCACTGCACTAGATCATCTAGTACAACCCCTTCATTTTTATAGATGGGAAAACTGAAACCCAAAGGAACAAATTAATTTGTCCGTAGTCATGACAGTAGTAAGTTGCACAGCTGAGATTTGAACCCAGGTCCTCTCGCACCAAATCCAGCACTTATTCCCTGTACCACACTGATTTGTGTAGTAAATGCAGGGTAAAGGAAATGGCAGGGGCTGTTCTGTTTCAGTCTTCGTAATCCCAGAACATGACACATTATAATGGACATTTAATACATGCTTTTTAATTGAATTGCTCTGAAATCCCCTTGCTCTGTAATGATGATGATGATGATGATGATGATGATGATGATGATGATGATGATGATGATGATGATGATGATGATAGCTAGCATTTACATAACATTTGAAGGTTTGCAAAGTGCTTTGTATATATCTGTTTATCCTCCCAATAGTCTTGTGAAAAAAGTGTTATTTTCATCCCCATTTTACAGATTCGGAAATTGAGAATGAGAGAGGTTATAAGACTTAGAGCCAGACAACTAGTAAATGTCTGAGACAGGATTAAAACTCAAAACCAGCTGATTCCAAGTCCAGCATTTTGTCCACTGGGGCATCTAGCTGCCTTGGGGGATTTCGTGCATTGGAGAAGCTCAGACACTGGAGAAAATTTATGGATGAAGGAGGGAGGGGAGGAATGAGTGAAGAGTTCTGGGAGGGCTTAGGGTCTCTCCCTTCTAAAGCTTATTAGAAGCTTCATTTTGTCCTGCAAGGCTGATCACTCCAAGTTGTCTCCAGCAGCCCAGGGCAAACCATTCAGTCAGCCGTATTCAGGTGCTCGATGGGCACAGAGCAGATATATGGTATGGCCGGAGGCACAAGCATGCCCAGCCAGCTTCCTGTTCCCTGGTGCCCTCTGTACCTACCCTGTAGCTAATGATTTATTTGCCACTCTTCAAGAGCTCGACACAGGCAGACAGCAATACCTCAGGCTGACAGGAGAGGAGAGGATTTCCAGGCTCTTAACTCTGGGTAGGACCATGGACAGAGATCGCAAAGGTTCCAACCTCCTCGTTCTCATGACCTGTCTCTCTTGCATGAAGAGCTGAAGGTCAAACGAGAGCCCACCATCATTTGTTGTATGTCAGCCATTATAACAAGCACTTGGGATAAAAGACAAATATGAAACAATTACTACCTCATGGGGCTTTCATTCTACTGGTGGGATCATTGCTAAGGCAAGAGGAAGCCAATCTGATAAGGGATGTTGGTCCAAATATCTTGAGAAAATTGGGTACACCAAGGGTTGTTAAATACTTATGGATGGTCATGATGTTAGTTATTTAAAACCTGAGTCACTGATTAGAATGAATTTCCTATAATGGAAAGGGGTGAGCCCTGGGTGGTGGTCGAGATGGACAAAGAGCAAGAAATATGGGCTCAGAGGATCCTTTCAGCTCAGTTTATCTCCATAATAGTAGTTCTGGAGAAAGTTCTCACTCTGGGAGACTTTTGAAACGAATGGCCCAAAGTTCATTCATTCAGCGAGGATTTATTAAATGCCTATGGTGTACCTAGTGCTGGGTTAGGAGCTCGGGATACAAATACCAATGAAATTATCCTGGCTGTTAAGTAGCATACATTCAGTTAAGGGAAACAATATAAACAGACAAATAAATGTAAAATCTACACAAAATGAATACAAAAGCATTTGGGAGAAGCACAATATCTGGGTTGGGGAGTCAGAAAAAATCTTATAAGCTGATGCTTAAGCTAAAAGGCTGAAGGTAGCTGGAGATCCTAAAAGACAGAGGTGAGGAGGGAGAACTTTTTCAAGCTAGTGACCCATCCCCTAGAAACCCATGGAGGGGGAATGACAAGTTAGTTCAGCTGCATCGTGCCTATGTAGAGGGTAGGAGTGTGCAATAAGTCTGGAGAAGTAGGCTAGAGCCAGGTCGTGAGGGGATTTAGATGCCAAAATGCTGTGTTTCTTTTATTCCAGAGGCATAGGGAACCAATGAAATTTCTTAAGCAGAGGCATGACATGGTCATCCTTAGACTCCAGGAAAATCACTTTAGCAGCTGTGAGGAGGGTGGATTAAAGTGAGGGCAGGCTTAAGCAGAGAGACCAATTAGGAGGCATTTGTAATGATTCAGGGTAGAGTTGATGAGAGCTTGAATTAGGGTAGTGACTGTGTGAGTGGAGAGAAGGGAATGGATTAAAGGGGTCTTGTGGAGTTTGGGGATCTCTTATAAGCCAAGAATACCTCCCTCTCTCCCTCCTTCCCTTCCTAGAGAAGAAGGCACTTGGGTACTGTGGGCCTAATGGGGAACTAGGGTCTCTGCTTTGTGTGTTTTTTCCCTGGAGCAGGGCACAGAGGGAGAGAGCAGAAGCAGCAGTGACTTGAGCCTGTGGCCTATAACCAGATGTTTGGTTTCGCAATGAGCATCCTTCTCTTCTGACTCCCCAGCATCAGTTTATTTTTGTGGGGTTTTTTAACCAGGCATTCTCTGCTCTCTAGCTTGACTCAGGGTTATAGGAAAGCCAGACTATATGTCATTTTCCTTTCCCTTAGTTCTCATGGGCACTCTGTAAGGATGCTCATAGCTAATTGTTGCTCACAATCAGTGCCACTGATAAGTAGAAGTACTGAGAACATCATGGTAAGGACTCAAGACTGGAACAGTCTTCTTCTTGATATCTTCCTTTTCCTGTCTCCCCCACACACACACAATTGACTAGAATCATGGGATCAAAGATTTAGGGCCCAAAGGGACTTTAGAGCTCATTTGTTTGCCTAGTCCAGTCTCTACCCTTTAAAAATGAGGAAGCTGTGACCTTAAAAGGGAAGTGACTTGCTCAAGGTCATAAATGTAGTAAATGGAAAAGCTAGGATTTGAACTCAGGTCCTCTGACTCTGGATTCTATCATGAAGTTAGGCACACAGAAGACCCAGATACTTGGTTATCTTCTTGTGCTGCTATCAAGTTCCATTCTCAGTCTCTTACCTGACCCTCTTACTCAGTTTTCACCCTAGTCCTGAGTTCCTCATCAACAATAATTGGCCATATCTGAATGTCCTCATGGCCCCTCCAGCTTTCCCCATGCTATACCACTTAGTGTGACTTCAAATCCCTTCCTCCATTTTTCCTCCACATTTTCCAGGAACAGAAATCAAACCAAACACTGTCAATCTTAAAAAGGTGTCCTGCATGCGGAAAAACACACAAACTTATTGATCTATGACTCTACATATTATCCTTTGGACTTCCTATGCCAAAACATCCCTCCTTGGCCACCATCATCATTTATATGATGTCTTCTTCTTGGTGGAACTCTCTTGCTTTTTGTATTTGTATACCTAGTACATAGTAAGCTCTTATTAATTTGTTTTTTGTGGATGGATGGGATGGATGGATGGATGGATGATGAATGGATGGATGGATGGTATGTCACCAGAGCCTGGAATATATTCAGCAATAATTAAGTACATATTGACTTGATTTGACTGCTATGTCCCTTCATTGTTTCTGATTCTGTCCTTGGGAGATCCAAGGAATAATTCTACCCCTGCTTCCAGATAACACCCTTCAGACATTGGAAGGCAATGACCATCTCTCCTCCTTAACCCCCCAAACCATTTCTTCTCTAGGCTAAAAATATGGAGTCCCTTCACAAGACATGTCGTCCAATTCATTTACTGTCATGATCACACTTTTTTCTTTTTTTAATTTTAATTTTGAATATTTTTCCATATTTACATATTTCATGTTCTTTTCCCTCTCCCCCAAACCTCCCTAACCCCCCTTAGCCAATGCACAATTCCACTGGGTTTTACATGTATCATTGATCAAGACCTAATTGATAGTTGGACTAGAGTTATCATTTTATGTCTACATCCCCAATAATATCCCCATCAGCCCATGTGTTCAAGCAGTTATTTTTCTTCTGTGTTTCTCCTCCCACAGTTCTTCCTCTGAATGTGGCTAGTTTTCTTTCTCATAAGTCCCTCAGCCTTGCTCTGGATCCTTGCACTGCCACTAGTAGAGAAGTCTGTTATGTTTGATTGTACCACAGTGTATCAGTCTCTGTGTACAGTGTTCTCCTGGTTCTGCTCCTTTCACTCTGCATTAATTCCTGGAGGTCATTTCAGTTCACGTGGAAATCCTCCAGTACTTTATTCCTTTGAGCACAATAGTATTCCATCACCAATAGATACTACAATTTGTTCAGCCATTCCCCAATTGAAGTCTCATTTTCCAATTTTTTGCCACCACAAAGAGTGTAGCTATAAATATTTTTGTAGATTTTTTTTCCTTATTGTCTCTTTGGAGTATAATCCAAGCATTGCTATGCTTGGATCAAAAGGCAGACAGTCTTTAAAGCCCTTTGAGCATAGTTCCAAATTGCCAGCCAGAATGGCTGGATCAGTTCACAACTCCACCAGCAATGCATTAATATCACAATTTTGCCACATCCCCTCCACCATTCATTACTCTCCCTTGTTGTCATTTTAGCCAATCTGCTAGGTGTAAGGATGATCACACTTTTCTGAATGCAATCTGGCTTGTCAATCCAAAGCAAAGTATTATAGGATCATAGATTTAGTATTGGAAGGGACTTCATAGGTCGTTGCACCCAGTCTCTTTGTTTTTCAGATGAAAACACCAAGTCCTAGAGAAGCGATGGGATTTGCCCCAGTCAAGGTTCAGTAGTACATCTTGGTTCCACAGCCAGGTTGTTTGACACTGAACCATCTCTATTCTCATGGTACCACATTAGTAGAGCCCAGATAGACAGAAGGGCTCTTATCTAAATTTTCTAAACTATAAGCAAATTCCAAATCCTCCACTTATCTGGGAGCAAAACCTCAATCCATCTTTTCTGTAGTTTTCCCTAACTGGAATGGCCTCTGGGCCTCTGGAAAGAATGGACCTGATATATCATTTCTAGGGGATTCCTTGAGGCAGCACCTATTCTTTGTCCCATAACCCTGCAGAGGGAACAGCTCGGATTAGGGAGGGATAGGATATAATAGAGAGAGTGTTGGCCTTCAGGTCAGGACCTTTGAATTCAGGTTCCAGCTCAGATGTTTGTTAGCTATGTGACTATGAACAAATTAATTAACCTCTGTGAGCCTCAGTTTTCTCTTCTCTAAAACGGGAGTAGTAATGTGCATCAGTTGCTATATGGAAAGCTCTTTGTGAAGTATAAGGTTCTGTAGATATGTGAGCTATGATTGCTTTCATGTCAGGGAAAGGGGGCCACCTCAGGCCTTGGGAACTGAGGGGCAAGATAAAAGGGTGGTAGCAGAGCCAGGCCAACCCCCATGCCCCCCACCTCCATTAAGGTGGGGATACAGATCTGACCAATACATCACTATGCAGACTTCAGGCCCCCCCAATCTCCAGACCAAAGCTTAGGATTTCATTATAGTAGTGGACAGAGCATCATTCCCCCAATCCACCCCTTCTGCCCTTCTCCCCCTCTTAAAGGGGCAAGTTTTTCAGGTCAGAGTAGAAATACCTCCTGACTTAGGAGGGATAGCCTTTATGTCCCTCCAGGCTAGAAGGAAGGTTGGGATTTTCCAGGGCCCTGAACCAAGCTCTCTGGGCCCTCATTTCTCCTTTCATGGTCCTCTATCACCATGGTAACTCATGCCAGATGTCTATTGGGGATAGCCCTGCTCACAGGAGGTGAGGAGGCTGCAAGGCCACATTGGATTCAGTGATCAGCATTAGATGCTGTCGCTTCTGGGCCCTGCTCCAGGATGAAGGCTGGGTCTCTAACCCAGGAATCTCCACAACTCACAGACCACAGCTAGAGCCTTCTCCTCCTCCCCCCTCCACCAGCTTGACAGATAGACTGATCAAGGTCAGCTCTCTAGGGAAACACTTTTGGGGAAGAGCATCTCATACACCCTTCCAGCCTGAGCCAAGGTCGACAAGAGAGAGTAATTAATGACCAGGACTGGACACCTGGATCCTTTTCCTCTTCTGTTCAATACAATGCAATTTAATCCAAATCAGCAAGCATTTATTTAGGTACCTACTATGTGTCAGACACCGGGCTAGACACTGAGCATTCAAAAGACCCTCCCCTCCAGGAGCTTGCATTCTACTGTTAAGAGAAAGACATTTGGGGGCAGTAGGATGGCTGAATGGATTGAGAACCAGGCCCAGAGACAGGAGGTCCTAGGTTCAAATCTGGCCTCAGACACTTCCTAGCTGTGTGACCCTGGGCAAGTCACTTAACCTCCATTGCCTACCCTTATCACGCTTCTGCTTTGGAACCAATATACAGTATTGATTCTAAGGCAGAAAATAAGGGTTTAAAAAATAGAAAGACACTTTTTGACAGGTGTCCCCAAAACAATGCCACCTCTGAAGGCAAGGACTCAATATATACCTTAATGAATAAATAATTACTTAATATGTCCTGTATATCTCATCCTAGGCTCGTTGCCAGGCAATGATAGGAGAAGACAATTGCTGCCTTTAGGAGGCTTACGTACTGGTTCATCTTACTCTATGCTACGCTTAGCCCATGGAAGTTGATTAACCATCATCATCGTTATCATCATTTTAATAGCTAACATTTATATCATGTTTTGAAGTTTGCAAAGCACTTTACAAATAACCCATTTGATCCTCACAACAACCCAGGGAGAGAGGTAGCAAATGCCTATGGCCAGATCCAAACTCACTAGTGATGTCTCCCACCAAGCTAGTGGATCTCCAGGCTTGGTGTTGAGGATGATGATGAGGGTATTCTTACTCCTGGTTACTCTTCTACTCAATCAGTTATGATGTCCTGACAATTCTTCCTATCCATTGTCCCTCACAGCTATCCTCTAGTTTCCACGGTCAATGTTACCTTCAGCTTCTACCTTCTGTAAAAGCCTCCAAAGAGTCCTGCTACCTCTTGTCTACATCATCTTCTTAATGGATCCCTTTTCCTCCTGTCACTTCCCCACCTAAAGGCGTTCAGTGGTTTCCCATTAACTACTTCATGTAGTGTAAATTCAGTCTAGTATTTGAGGACTTTTATAATCCAGCTCCAATTTGCCTTTCTAATATTTTTTTCCCAGGAGAACTTATACATCCTAGGAGAATGTAATTTTCCAAGAGAATCTAATGCCCCCCCAGTAAGATGTAAACTCCCTCGGTGAAAACAAACTCTCCTCCAGTAGGATGTAAGCCTTCCAGAAGAATCTAAGTCCCTCCAGTTAGATCTAAACTCTCCTAATGAATGCAACCCTCCCTGTTAGAATGTAAACCCTCCAGAAGAACCTAAGCCCCCAGTAAGAACCAAAGTCTCCCAAGTGAATTCAAATTCCCTGCAGTAGAATCTAAGCCGCCCCAGAAGAATCCAAGATCCCTGTAAGATCTAAACTGCCCCAATGAATGTAAATTTCCTCCCAGAAGAACATAAACCCTACCACCACCACCACCACCACTAGAATGTAGGTTCACCTCCAATAAAACATAAGCTCCCACAATAGAATATAAACTTTCTCAGTGAATGTAAGATTCTCCAGAACAAGGACTGTTTTATTTTTGTCTCTGTATTCCCAGAGTTTTGCTTGTAGTAGACAACAATTAATGTTTGACGAGTTAAATCGACTCAGTTGAGACCTCTTGATCCATCCTGTCCTATCTCTTACTTTTCTCTCCATCCAGCAGGCTCACTCAAACCATGGCAATTCTGTTGGTGCCATCATCCATGTCCTTTCCTATCCTTCACCCCTCCACTATAGAATGCTCATCACCTTCAATTCAATTCGATAATTCAACAAACATTTATTAAGCATCTATTGTGTACTTCTAACTCTACCTTAGGCAGTAGGGCAGATGATTTGGTACTAAAAATGTTTGCGTTATCTCATCAACATGGGTCCTTCTCCATCAGTATAGATTGTAAACCCACCTATGCCTTCATGTATTTACTGTCTTTACATAAAGCTTTCCAAAGAAGGTTTGCCCAGCATCCCAAAGGCCTTCTCCAAGCTCTTGCATCCTTTGAGAATACTAGTATTGGACTATTCATATGTTATCCTTCTCACTACACATCCAACTGAACTCCTATGCTGTTATCACCAGGGGTGATTGGGAGAGATGAAAAGTTCAAGGAGTTAGCCTCTGTCCTCATGCAGCATATAGTCTAATAGAAGGATGTGTCACATGCATAATTCCCTCAAAAAGTTTCAAATACTATGATCCTATTGATTAATATATTCCCACCAATGATACAGATGGCTACCCATCATGCCTGCCTATCCGGTGTGATTCTTGTCCATGTCCTCCCATGTCTGCCACAAGAGTCCAAACAATATGATGGCCTGCACTACTTTCTTCAAATGTTGTGAGGATACCAGTGGAGCACTCCAATGTTCCCCTGTCAGCCCTCACTCTCACTAGTCCACCTTTTCTTCCTACCATCCGCTTTTTTTTGAGAACATCTTTTAACCCCATTCTTTGGAATTCCTCATTTGTTATGTTGCAGCCTGCTGTCGCCCATTCTGGTCTCTCTTTTGATTGCCTTCTGTGTGACAATCATTTTTGCCTCTTTGGAGACTGATTTTCCATATAGCCATATAGCAGCACCAGTAGGATTGTGGTATTAAAAAGATGAGTCCTCATTTCCATGGGAAGCTACACAAATAACTACTGCAAAAATAGGACAAGATAAGTACATAGGAAAGGTACAAAGTGTTATGTGATGACCGAGGAAGGAAGAGTCATTTCTGACTGGGGTCATCAGGTGGGGTTCTTTTGGGGAGATGATAACAGAAGGGTAATGATTCTTCAGGCAGAGACATTGGGAAGGGATATCATTCCAGGCATAGGAAATGTATGAAACAAAAGCATGGAAAACCGTGGGACCAAATTCAAGAGATGACGAGCAGTTTACTTTAACTATAAAATGTAATATGTTGTGAGATATACTCTCCCAGTCTGAATTCTTTCCAACATTCAGAGCTCAGTTCAGTTTCATTCAATTGTCTTCTTTCTCCTCCTCTTAGAAAACAAGGAGAAGACGGTCCAGATCCAGTCCTCCCTTTTCCATGGTATACTCAGCCTTTAGTGGATAATACCCAACCCCTTATTCCAGATCCCCTAGGCTGCTTGCTAGAAGGCATACCACTTCAATTCCCATAGATCACCCAAGATTTGAAGCTAAGGTTTTTCCCAAGAGCCTTCTTCTTAGCACTTTTTTCAAATAAAATCCATTCCACAAGCATTTATTGCTGACCTGCTCTTTATAAGGTGCCATGTTAACTAGACACAGGGGATATGAAGATAACAAATTTGAACTATCCAGACTGTGCCCTAAAGAAATTTACAGGCTGGTCGGAGGGGAGGAATCCCACTTGTACCCACAAGGATCAAAAAAGGTTTCTCATAGGAATGGATATTTAATATGAAACCTGAAAGAAGCAAAAGATTATGAGAAATGGAGGTGAGGAGGGTGTCTTCGAAGTCTTCCAGATTAAGGAGACACTTATTCCAAGACATGGAAATGAGAGGAATCATTCAGTATGAAGAATAGGAAATAGACTGTTTTGGATAGATTATGGAAAGAACTAATGGGAGCCAGATGCTACCCCTACATAATCAGGGCCATAGCTCTAGAATTGAGAACTGAAAAGAGGAGCTAAGAAGTCATCTAGTCTACCCCCTCCCTTCATTTTACAGAGGAGTAAATTGAGACTCAGAGAAGCCTAATTTCATATATCCACAGCCCTAGACTATGTTATATATTAAAAAGAAAAAGGGTACATGCAAAGAGGTGGGCTTATTTCTTAAGTAGTGTGGGAGGGGAGAGAAGATAATAAGCATTTATTAGGCACCTAAGATGTGCCTGGGACTATGGTAAGCATTTTACAAAAATTATTTTGATTGTTACAACAATCCTGTGAGGTAGGTGCTATTTTTATCTTTGTTTTACAGTCATGGAAACCGAGGCAAACAGATGTTCAGTGACTTGTCCAGGGTGACAAAGCTAGTGAGTATCTGATGCTGAATTTGAATTCAACTCTTCCTGACTCCAGGCCCAGTGCTCTATGCACTGTACCATCTAGCTGCCTGGGATTATCAATTTGGCTGCTCTGTGGAAGATGGATTGGAAAGGAGAGAAGTTGGATATGGGGAAGGCAATTAGGGAAAAGGAAAATGGCCTTCGATTCCAAGAGCAGGAGTTATGATTCATTCATTCATTGTGTTAGAGTATGGTTTTTCCCTGATAATATGATAATATGATTTCTATGAAACTAGATGCTTCATATTAAGAGGATTTTGCAAGAGACCAAAGGAGAGGTAATGAGGTCCTGAACCAGGATGATGACTATGTGAGTCGAGAGAAGTGGATGGAAGCCAGAGATATTTGTGCAGATAGACTGAATGAGACCTGGCAACTAAGGGAATTTGGGGGTAGTGAGGGGAAGGTTAAGGATAATTCCTGGGTTTCAAATGTAGGTTAAGGAGGGGGGTAATGGTAGTCGAGACAAAAATAGGAAAGTTAGGAGGAGGAGGAGGAGGAGGAGGAGGAGGAGGAGAAGGAGGAAAAGGAGGAGGAGGAGGAAGGAAGAGGAGGAGATTTAGGGGAAAATATAGTGGGTTCTGCTTGGGACTTTTGAGTTGAAATGCCCATGGGGCAACTATGTGGAGATGTCCATGTCTAAGCTCTGTCCTCTTCAATCCACTTCTACATAGCTGCCAAATTGGTAATCCTAGAGCACGCTGCTCAAGAAATGAGATCACAGCAGTAGCCAGAGATTCATTCCCTTTACTTCTCTCCTTCTTACTACAACTCAGTCTAGAGGTATAGCCTTTGAGAATCACTAGGTACGTGATCTTGAATAAGTCATTACTCTCTCTGACATTCAGAGAGAGAAACTGGTGCTGATAAGAGAGATCTATAGATTCAGAAGTCACTTGCCTGGAACCTGAACTCATAGATGCTGCCTGCATCCGGGGGCGGGGGGAGAGAGAGAGAGACAGAGAAAGAGACAGAGAGAGAGAGAGAGAGAGAGAGAGAGAGAGAGAGAGAGAGAGAGAGAGAGAGAGGAGTATCCTATGACAGATCCATGGGCTATGGCTAAACATAGGAGTTGGAACCTAATGGTTCTGGATGGAGACTGAGATAAAGCAGTTGAATGGGTAGAAAGAGAACCAGGTGGGGCAGCTAGGTGGCTTAGTGGATGGAGAGCTAGAGACATTTTATAAGAATATATAAATATGAGTTAATCAATGAGAAACCGGCAAGTCTATTTTAAAGTAAAGTCTATTTCTCTATTACAGACAGGAGGTTTGAGGTTCAAATCTTGCCTCAGACACTCCCCTAGCTACGTGGCCCTGAGCTGTGATGCCCTGGGACATCTGGCTCCCCTTCATTCTTTCCATGTTCTGTCCAAAAGAGTCTATTTCCTATTCTTCAGACTCTACATGACTTCTACCACTTCCATGCCTTGGAATAGTTGTCTCTTCACTTAACCACCAGTGCCTATCCCTTACTACTGTACTCTTCCGCCTTAGAATTGATATATAGTATTAATTCTAAGATAGAAGGTAAAGGTTTTAAAAGAGAAAGAGAACCAAGTGAGAGCATATGCTGCTAAAGACTGGAGATACGAGCAGAAGAACCCTGCATTCTAATTTGGGGACACAACATGTGTCAGAGGTTCAATTTCAAACTGGTGGGAAAGCTCGATAGGGGGCAGCTTCAGGGCAAATGGCATGACCCAAGGGTTCTTAGGATGCATTGACAGGCCAGATGGCACTTCCTGAGGGGTCTGGGGGGTATAGGGACAATGCAGGTAGTAAGACCTGGTGTACCTCTGTTTTCCTGACAAGATTGTAGTTGGCGACACCCTGCCCATCCTCAATTTCTGCTTCCTACTATATAGGATCAGGGGGATGACCATTCGGCCAATGTGTGGCTGAAGCAGAGTGAAGGCAGTGGTTAAGGGTGTAAAGAAGGTTATTTCAATGGGGAGGCCAGAGCATCTGAGAGGACATCAACATGGAACTGAAGTAGGATCTGCATCATAACATACAATTGTATGTTCTCACCAGTACCAAGAGAACTTTCTTCATACTTCTTCCTGTCCTCCCCAATTCTTGAAATGAGGACAATAACTGCCTCCATCTATTGGTGGTTTTGTTGGCATTGCTACTATATAAATGGAGATTTTGAACCCTTGGACTTTGCCCCCCAGAAGTCCCTTAGTGTTTCCCAAAATTCCTTTTAATCCCTCCACCACTTGGGTGGTCACATTTGTATAAGTTCTGAGGCTCCGCCTCTCTCTTCCTCTCTTCTCTCAGTGACCTGGCTGGGTAGATTAATTACTTTAGTTATTATTAAATAAACTTTTAAAAATATAAAATTTAGTTCTTGTAAACTAATTTTAATCTTCACACTACTGCCCAGGAACTGCCTCCCCACCCACCCCAGCCTCTAGCTGTCATTTACTCCAGACTCTGGTATTGAGGGAGGGGCATATGTTTTTTTTTAAACCCTTACTTTCTGTCTTTGTACCTACTCTAAGAGAGAAGAACAAGGGCTAGGCAAACAGGATTAAGTGACTTGCCCAGGGTCATACAGCTAGGAAGTGTCTGAGGTCAGATATAAACTAAGCCATATGGGTTTTTTTGTCTTTGCTTTCTGGTCATCTTTCACATGCCCTGTGTAACTATTCATCTGGGAAAGACATTGAAAAGCAACAACATGTAGTAGATAGGAACCTGGACTTGGAAGACCTAAGTTCAAGTCCTATCCCAGACATTTAGTAACTATATGACCTTGGGCAAGTCATATAACCTCTTTGTGCCTTAGTTTCCTCATCTGTAAAATGTGTGGGTTGTACTCAGTGGCCTCTAAGATTCCTTCCAGCTTTGCTGCTCGATTCCAATGGCCTCCCAATAGAGCATAACCTCCTCAAAGGCAGGGACTGTTTTGTTGTTGCCTAGATCCCTAGTATCTCATAACAACTTGAAATAGAGAAGAGACAGAAGGAATGGATGTATGACTTGGAGTTGGAGGATCCATGTTCAAATCCTGCCCCATCCCTTATTACCTAGTTGACATTGGCCAAGTCCCTGCCTTTCTTTAATCCTTAATTTCTTCATCTATGAAAAGGGGTTGGAGGGTTTTTGGTCAGTGAGGTCCCTTTTAGCTCTAAATCTGTGAAATTAGGATCCTATGAAAAATCTGAGATTTCTTTGCTCTTTGATGGAAACTCCCCTCATATCCATTCCCATTTCTAAAGAGAACCAATGATTACTTTCCTACACCAGTGAAACTGTAGGTCCAGTCCCTCTTCTTCTCCTTCCAGGGAGGGAATACTTGGGGTTCAGAAAGTGAACTGGCCATAGTCACTTAGCTGCTAACCATCAGAGACAGGCTTTATACCCAAGTCTTACAGAATCAGAGATCAGAACTCTCACTGCCCTGCCCACACAGCAGGCACTTAATAAATATCTAATTAAATTGTGCATTGAAGCAGACTGAAAGCTGCTGGCAAGTAGGAACTTGGTTTAATTTTCATTCTGGATTCCCAAGGGACTCCTGCTCCTATGAGGTCACCAGTGACTTGTGGACAAATTGAGAAAAAGCTTAAAAATTGAAAAAGCATCATCTAGTGATTCTCCCCATCCCACCTCCCCACGATATCCACAGAGTCCCTGAGCAGCCAGGAATGATGGAGTCTGAGAGCTGGAAGGGACCATGTAGTTCAGGCTTCTTGACTGGAGATCCACAGACCCCCCCCCCCAGGATAAACTTCAAGAGATCCATAAATTTGGATGGGAGAAAATCGAACCTTTATTTACCTCTAGCTGAAATTTAGCATTTTGTCTCCTTTTTAAAAAAATATTATACTCCATAGGCTTCATCAGACTGCCAAAGAGGTCCAGGACACAAAGAAGCTTAAGAACCTCTAGTCTAATTCAACCCCCTCATTTTACAGAGGAGGATAGAAATGCCTTAAGGATTACTCCAAAGGACCCACAACTAGTAAGCAGAAGAGGCAGGGCTTGCGTCGAGGTCTTTTGACCCAGTGTTCCTTCCTCTAGATGAGAAATGATCTAGTCAAACTTCTTATGTTATTGCTGAGAAAAAAGGGAGATCCCATTGCTAGTAAAGGGCAGTGCTGGGGCAGACCCAGATCATAGGATCTCTAGCACTGGAAAGGGCTATGGAGACCATCTAACCCAAGCCCCTTCATTTTACAGATGAGGAAACTGAGGCTCGGAAGTGACGTGACTTGCCAAAGCCCCACAGATACTAAAGTGGCAAGCTGGGATTTAGATTCAGGTCCTGCTGGCATGGAACCCTGAGTTTCCCTTGGAGTCCCCAAATCCTAGGGGTGTTTCAGGTCAAGCAGAAAGCAGGAAAATTCCTTTCCTTCCTTGCATTCTTGTAATGCTGAAGAAAAGGTGATTCTGGGCATCAGAGACTCAAGATAAGGAAAGACCCCTGAGAGAAATATCTCCCTTGGAGTCTCCCCAGATTTTGAGATGGACACAGATATACACCTTCCGGCTATGCTTTGATCCCATTGGGTTGTAATCTAGGACACCTACTCGTCCCCCAAACTATGCCCCACCAACCCCTGGGTCTTCGGGACACAAACCATCACTCTAGCCCCAGTCAGGTGACAGACATCCCCCACTTCTGCCCCACCTCATTCCATTCCCTCATCCTTGGCCACATAGCCCCTGCTGTCAAAAGGGTCCAAGAAGCCCAGCATCCATCCCCTCTAGGAGGCAGCGTTCACTCTTGCGCCTGTCTCCTCACCTTTCAACATTTCTACCAACTTAATAAATATATTTTTTATATTTTTAATATTTGTATATAAATATCTCTTTTTAAGCTAAGTTTGGGGTCTTGCATTCTTGCGAAGGTAACCTGCCCCGGATCCAGGGGCTCGCCTCGGGCCCCCCACAACACGGTGACTTCAAGCTCAGCTCCCTGTTCACTGCAGATCCTGCCTCAATTATCCGTGTACCTGCCTGATCATCTGTAAACTCTTCAAAAATAGGGACCCGGCACAGTGCCTGGGGCATAGCGGGTACTCGGTAAATTCGAATTCAGTTGAATCCTGGTTGGGGACTCTTCATTGGAGACCATCACTCCGGGGTCCTGACTGCTCTGCCATCTCTGCTCCCCCGTCCCCTCCCCGAATGCCCCCCTCCATCCACACACTGGGCGGAACCAGACTGTAGTATATTTAGCCTTGGGAGAGCGCCCAGCCACCTCTGACAGTATCCCAAAGGCAAAGAGTTATTTTTAGAGAAGCAACCACAGCTGCTAACAAATCTATGTCCTTGTGTGACTGGCCCCGGAGCCCACAGGGGGTGCGAGGTGGGGGCTGGCTCCCTCAAGGCAGGGGAGGGGGAGGGACAGGTATCCTCACGCCTGTGCTTTGAGGAGAAGCAGTGGGGCTCTGACTCTGGAGTCGGAGGGTTCAGATCCAGCCCCTGAAATGACTTGTGTGTCCCTGAGTAAGTTATTTAACGATTTCCTCAACCATAAAATGAGGGGGTTGAATTAGTAAGCACCCACTATGTGCCAGGCACTGTGCGGAGTGCTGGTGATACAAAGAAAAGCACCAGACTGGATGGTCCGTGAGGATTCCTCTAGCTCTGAAGCTAGGAACCCTTAAACTACCCTTAAACAACCATTACGGGTCTGTCTCTTTATCTGTGAAATGTGAATCCCTGAGATCCTTCCTGCTCTAGGTTTCAAACTAGCACCTGGGTTCAAGTCTCATCTTTGATGCTATAGCCTAAGCAAGGTGCTTCATGTCCCGTGCCTCAGTTTCTTCATCTGTAAAATGAGTGTTTTAGGTAATTCTGGCCTGCTTAGTGACGTTGTGAGCTCCCAAAGGATAGAAACTGATTCCTTCTCTCCCTTCCAGCCAAAACAGACCTGGGAGTAAGGCTTGGCACCCCAGTGAGGCTCAGTAAAATCCTCGTTCATTGTTAGAGAGATTTTAGGTGAGAGGCCAGCTCTAGGGGTATCAGCGTGTGAAGGAAGCAGGGGATGGAACAGAGGAGGTTATGAGGGGAACATGGAGGGAGGGCATGGGCTGAACCCCACAGGGACCAGAGCCTTGGCTCCAGACAGAGCCCAGGAACTGGGTAGAGAGACCTTTTAGAATATGGTGGAGTGGGTGTAAATGTAAATGTTGCTGCTTTGGGAGCCTTCTTGACCAGTGAGAGGGACCCAGCAAGGCTGGGCTGGTCCAAAGCTGCTATTTAACCCTCTTCTTGTGACTCCACTGACAGATCTTCCACATGACCTATGACCTGGCAAGCGCCGTCGTCCGAATCGTGAACCTCATTGGGATGATGCTTCTGCTTTGTCACTGGGATGGCTGCCTCCAGTTCCTGGTGCCCATGCTGCAGGACTTTCCAGGGGACTGCTGGGTGTCCCTCAACCGCATGGTGGTAAGTCTAGGGCCCTCCCCAGCACCCCTGGCCAAGATAACATTCTTGGGGATGGGAATGGCAGCGTCCTCGCTCGCAGAACCGTGACATCAACAACTGTTTTATAGTTGGAAGAGATCTCAGGGCCGTCCAGTCCAACCTACGCCTCAAAAAAGAAATCTAAGCTTAGTCAAGCACTTTATAGCTTACAAGATGCACTGTAAATATCCTATATTGGATCCTCACAACAACCCAGTGGGGTAGGTGCCATTGTCACTCCCCATTTTACAGGTGAGGAAACTAAAACTGAGAAGTTGAGTCCCTTGAGTGGGGTCACACTGTTAGAAAATGTCCAAGGCAAGACACTTAGCTGCCTAATGAGGAGAAAAATTAGATCCAATCCATCCATCCATCAATCAACATTTGTTATAGTAAATTCAGTTCCAGTCTTAAATATTTACTAGCTGTGTGACCTTGGTCAAATCACTTAACCCTATTTGCCTCAGTTTTCTCATCTGTGAAATGAGATGGAGAAGATATGGCAAAGCACTGCATTATCATTGCCAGGAAAACCCCAAATGGACATGACTGAACAACAACAGTGACAACAGCTTTACCTGATATCAAGCTTAAATTTGCCTCTCTGGGATTTCCACCGATTGCTTTGGGTACTTCCTTCTAGGACCAAGCAGAATAAATGTAATCCATCTTCCATATTTCTTAAAATGTTTAGTCCGAGCTTCCTTCCATTCCTCTCCAAAATAAAAGCTCCTTCTCCTGCTCCTCAAAAGACGTGGACTCGAGATCCTCTGACCAATGGTAGCCTTCCTTTGCCCATTCTCCAGTTTATCAAGCTCCGTACTTCCCAAGCTCGGGTCTTGGACACTGGCCTGCCCCGTACCTCTCTAACTCAGTACCTTCACAGAGATCCCATCTTTTCAGAGTTGAATTCATCGTGTCCTCATAGCCCAAAGTGGAACCCAAAGATCTAACAGGAAGAAAGGTGAAACAAGAAAGAAAGCCAGCCTAATCCTCTTGTTTGACAGAGAAAGAAACTGAGGCCCATCGAGAATGAGGACCTTGTGCCAGGGCACCCAGGAAGCCTGTGGCAGCACTGACCTCCTGATTTATAGTCAAGAACTCTTAGTATCAATAATTCCAAGACTTCAGTTCTTCCTTGCTCTGGGGCATCCAGATGCCCTGATGGGGGAATCCAGGATCCTAATGAGGGGCTGTTCAGGGACACACTTTCGTTTCGTTTCCATCTTCATAGACCAGGTAGAGCCCAGACACCCTCTAGGATCACAGCCCCAACCCCAAGATGCGTGAGCCTGACATCCCAGGCTGATAATAATTCGCTGGCAAAGCAAAGCCATAACTAGGAATCATTGCACCTCTGGCAGCTGCAGGGCAGAGAAAAGCTGAGGGTAACATGAACTGGGATGGGGAGAGGGCTTATTCTTTGCCCTTGTTTGCCCAGAACCAGTCTGGCAGGAAGAAAGGACTTGGGAGTGGGGGGGAGTGGAGGGTGAGCAGCAGGACTTGGGACATGGAGACTGAGTGCAAGGATGTCTGTTGCCATGGTGAGGAAGCACCTTGCCCCCCAAATGGGACCAAGACACATTTCCTCCATGCTTGTTCTGGCCCCACTTGGAAAGGTTTCCTATTTTCACAAAACTTTCACATTTGCTATTTTCTCTTATTTCACAGAAACCCTTTGAGCAGGGAAGCTTCGCTGGGGTTTTATCAATTTGTTTTTAACATATTCTTTGGTACCTAGTTCAAAAGAACTTTCTTCTTCATATTTTATTTTCTGCACTTAAATACATTATTTGGAGAAGGGTTCCATTGGCTTTACCGGGAAATCTCTGTCCTAGACAGAATTGGAATCCTTATTATCCCCATTTTACAGGAGAAGTAACTGAGGCTTTAGGAAGGACAAATATTCTTTCTAAGATTTCCTGACAAGTTTTGGTGGAGCCTGGACCAGCACCCAGGGAGTTTCCAGGTCAGGGTTCTAAGCTTGGTCCCTCTACTTCCTGGCACAATTAACTCCTCTTAAACAAAACCACTCACTATAAATCTTACCTGAAAACAAAAGCAAAACAAGATAAACTGGAAGGTGAGTATTCCCTAGACCTAAGGACTCCCTGCAGGGTTCCCAGGCACTAGGTGGTTTGAGCTGCATCCTTCATCCTTCCCGAGCCTCCCGGGGGTTCAGGTGATGACTCTTAAGTGGGAATAAAATGGAGAGACTACCCCCTCCAGCCTCGCTTCACCACCAGAGAAAACAAAATTCCTCTTTCCAAATTCCACTTTCCAGAGTCTCTGATTTGGTCTAAAGGCAAATCCCCAGTTCCAAGGGGGAGGAGAAAAACCTTTGAAAGACCGTGAAAAAGACCGGGAGGCATATTCAGCATCAAACAGGCTCCTTACAAAACTGCCTTTTGATGAGCTAAGTGTAAATGAATCAGAAACATATGAATTGAATTTCCCTTGAATCCCCTCGAGGCTCTGGCAATTAAGAAAGGAAGCAGCTGGCCCTGGGAGACCTGGAGCTGGCTCTGCCTGGTTGGGACTGGGAGCAGCCCACCCTGGCAGCTTAACACCACCTGTCTGTCTGATGGCATAGCCCCAAAGATTTGCTCTGGCTACCAGATCTGGCTCCTTCCTTCAGGTCAAACCCAAACCACTCAAAGGACCCTGAACTAGTGGCTTCTTCCTCATTCTTGGCCTCAGTTTCCCTGTGTATTAAATGGAAGTATATCCTGCCACTTCTTTCTTCAACCAACTAGAAAAAACAATAACAAGACCCTAAATGTGTAGCTAGAAGGGAACACAAAGCCCACCCCATCCCCATTTTGCAGATGAGGAAATTGAGGTCCAGGATGATCACTCGATTTTAATTCTAGAGGTGGAAGGGATCTCAGACGCCAATTCCCCTCCTTTTAGAGGTTAGGAATTAGAGGTCCAGGAAAGGTAAGGGATTTGTCCAAGGTTACATAGGTAGTAATCATTAAAAACAGAATTGGAATCCAGGTCTTTGGATTCTGAAGCCAGCACTATTTCCACTAAACCAAGCTGCCTTCAGTCCAATGTGGAGATGGTTTAAGTCCATGAGAGACAAAGCATCCTAAGAATGCCATTCTAGTATCATCTTTCCATCCTTTGTATGTAGAGGTAGGACTTATATCTTTATCCCCAGAAACATGATGAGCTTTCAGGAGTGGGAATGGGCCACATGGAATTCCTTATAACCAAGAAACCACACTTATTCATGTTCAGTAAACATTTATTAAGCAAGTGATATGGACTCTGCTGGCCGCCATAGATACAAAGATAAAAGTGAATAAACCTGCCCTCAAAGAGCTTACATTCTACCAGTGAGAAGTAACATGGACACACAGATAAAATGCAAGGCAATCTGAGGAGGGAGGGTGTACAGCAAATGGGAAGGGGTGATGAAGGAAGGCTTCTTGGAGGAGGTGTCACCTCCAGAGCCCTGGAGGAAGATGAGATGGTTGGCTAGGATAATGGATTGGTCTGGGGTCAAGATTAGGAATCAGGCTGCGATTAGAGCATCACTGGCAGACTATAGTTGGCCCTTTTCCCAAGAAGAACTAGACTGTGAAGAGTTAGGGTAGAGTCATATTGTGGGGTCCTAGAAGGCATGTTCGAAGCCATCTAAGCCAACTCCAAAGCTCCAAGAAAGGAAGTGATTTGTTCAAGGTCCCAGAGTGAGAGTAAGAGGTAAAGCCAAGGGATGATCTCAGGATGGCACACTAGAATGGAGTGTTTGTGTATGCTAAGAATTGGGGCTCAATAGCTCTGGGTCTGGGGTGAGGGGGCTCATTCTGTGACTTAGAGGTCAGATTGTGGTCACAGTTAGGAGTCACTCTTTAGCTGGGGAGGAAAGTCTCTCCTCATTAAACCAAAGGACTCCCATGAAAAGCAAACACCCAAACTTCATTAATCTACTGAGCTAAAAGGCCCCCAATGATACAGAACAGCAAGAAAACTGGTCCCATTCCACTCTCATAAAGGGGCCACATAACGTCCTCTGAGGCACAAAGGGGGTCTCTAGTGGCAGAAAAAGCAAAAAAAAAAAAGGATGGAAGCAAAATGAGGGAAACGGTTTCTCTTCTGCTTGTTTGGAAAGGATTTCCTGGGATCACATACAGATTAACCATCTTTAATCAAGCAAATGAGAGATCTTGGTATGGGAGACCAAATGTGACATCACAGATACCAAGGAGCCTTGGTGGGAGGAAACTCAGGGCAAACTATGGCAGGGAAGGCACTACTTAATTCAAGAGAATTGAGTTAGGTAGAAGGGGAGATGAGGACAGTATTGGTCTTATTTCCATAGAAGTTTCACAGTTTGATGGATCTATGATATCAGTCATATAGGAACCCATCTTCACCCCCTCATCCCTTATGACTTTAGTCCATTTTGCTCTATAAATACTCCACAAAGTTTTATATACAGATATAATATATATGCATATTACATATACAGTATATATTCATAGTATATATGTGTATATATATAGAGAGAGAGAGAGAAGGAGAGAGAGAGAGAAGGAGATAGACAGAGAGAGGAGAGAGAAAGAGAGAGGGAGAAAGAGGGAAAGAGAGAGAGGAAGAAAGAGGGAGAGAGAGAGGGAAAGAAAGAAAGGGAGAGGGAGAGAGAAAAAGAGAGAGAGAAAGGGAGGGAGAGAAAGAAAGAGAGAGGGAGAGAGAGTATATTTATGTACATATACATACATACATATATATATATACACACACATATATACAGAGTCAATGATTTGGGGCCATCTAGGTCTCTTAGAATTGCTTGAATAGTATCCCCCCCTCCAATCTGCTTCCTCAATTCCCGCTAGTTGGGTCCACAGAAGACACCTGACTCTTTCTCCTCCTGGAGGGTTCTAGGAGTCATCCTGAGGAATTGGGGTTTCTAATACTATCACTAATGAGCCCCCAGGCATGTGCTCCCCCAATATCAGTCAACTAATTGGTATCAATTAGCCTTTCTAAGAGTATTTACTGAGGCTTAACAAGGACAGAAATTATAATATCTCCCAAACTGAGCTCACTCTTCCCTGTGCACATACACAGTCCCAGAGGAGAGTGGGTGCAGGCTTGAAGCACAAAGAAATAATGCCCATGTGCAGAGAACATATGGGGCTGAAGGGTGCCTCACAGTTCTTGCCGTGGGAGTCCTTTAGCAGGGTTCCCACCAACGGTGACTCATGAGTCGCTTCCTTGCTCAGCTGAGCAGTGTCTCCCTTGACAGGTCAAACCACTCTTGGGCTGGGTCAGAGAGGTTCCTCAGTTGGGCGCAGCTGTTACTGCTGCTGGCTCCTGTGACTGTTCATTACTGATTCTGGCTGCTGCAGGAACTTTTGATGGCTCTTTAACTTACGGTGTCATAATCTGGTCAATTCTATCTTTGAATACTGGCTTGACCTATGATCAGTAAAGAATAAACCAAAAAGAAACAGGAATTGTGCCTTCGCAGAACCATGGTAGCTGGGTGGACAAATCCAGCTTGTCGCTGCCTTTCCTGCCAACCAGAAGCTCATGAGTCTTGTTCATTGAAAAGCCATCAGGGAGCAGAGAAGGAGATGGTCCTGCCATAAAACCCTTCCGGTCTAATTCAGCTTCCTGTATCATCAGTCCTCCAGGCTCTTTGGATCACCAGAAGACTGTAACTCTTGGGGTACCAGATCTTCAGTCACTCACACATGGCCAAAAGAAGCCTCTCTTGTTGAAATGAAACCAGACAGAAAGTACAACAAATTCTCCGTAATGGAGGGAAAGGCTCCTCCATCATATATGCATGGAAACTAATCCAAACCAAGATTTCCTATGCTTACCTACAATAGCAGCTGAACAAGTAGAGTAGGACAGGGAGGCAGGCAAGGGTCTGGGAGACTATTCTTGGATAGCATCAGAGAATATGGGGCTCTCCGTCATTTACTTCTCACTCTCTCTAACAACACTGATAGGGGCAACTAAGTGTTCAGTGACAGAGGCAGGTGCTCCTGGGTTCAAGTCTGACCTCAGACAATTCCCACTTCCTGGGGGAAGTCACTTAACTCTCATTGCCTAGCCCATAAGGCTCTCCTGCCTTGGAACCAATATATAGTACTGATTCTATGACATTAGGTTAGAGTCTTAAAAAACAAGACTGACCCATCTTTTATAGCATCTCTGTGATGTTATCCTTACCGCCACTTCTCCTAAGGAATTCTGCACTAAGTAATGCCCTGTAGTCTCATCTCACCTTGTGCCCCTGAATTACATACAATTTTAATTCTTCAGGGCTGTTGTGTTCCATGGCTTGTAGCCACAGAGGGTCACTGGCAGATGACTTTTTCCAAGGAGAAACTTTAGGTCCTAAAAAGCACCCCATAATGTCAGCTGACTCACCTTCTCCTCTTCTGGCTCATCACCTTAGGGCCAAACACTTGGTGATGAATTCCCTGGCCAGGACAAGCAGCCCTTTAATAAAATTCTAATTGAATGTCTATTAGATATTCACCTAGGTGGAAATTTATAAATGTGATGGGGAGGGAGGGAGCATGGAGATAAAATGCTTGGTGAAGAGCATTTCAATAAGAATCAAAGGAGAAATCAACAGAGACCTTATGATATCGAGGGAAATCGCACATCTCCAGGTCAATGACAGGAATTGGTTTAAAAGTTCCTAACACAAATCACAAAGCCAATATGGCAGAATATAGTTGTGTGTTTGGGGAGGGGACCAGTGGATTGGGGAAGGGAGCAGTATTTTGGCTTTCCCAATATCCTTAAAGCAGATACAGTTGACAAATTCTTGACTTGCTTTGCTGATGATTTCATTCTTTTTAAGAAGGTGAAGATACTGATCAATGACATATGTAAAACTCAGTGGAATTACATTGGCTATATGGGGGAGGGAGAAGGGGAAGGAAAGAACATGAATCATGTAACCATGGAAAAATATTCCAAATCAATTAATTAAATAAAATTTTTCAATTAAAAAAAAAGAAAAAAAAGAAGGTGAACACACAACTGCTTGATCACATGGTTCGATGGGGATATGATTGGGGATGTAGACTCTATAAACGATCACCCTAGTGCAAATATCAATAATATGGAAATAGGTCTTGATCAATGACACATGTAAAACCCAATAGAATTGCTCATTGGTCATGGGAGGGGGTGGGAGCAGGGCAGAGAAAGAACATGAATCCTATAGCCATGGAAAAATATTCTAAAATATATAAATGAATGAATGAATGAATTTTAATAAAGAAAAAAAGGTGAAGAAAGCAAAATAAGGAACTGCTGTTCTTGAGCTGATTGCAACCAATGAGGAAGAATTGGTTGGTAAAATAGAAATGACAGGAACCTTGGAAGGCAGTGACCATGGGATATTGGAGTGAGTTTGTGACTGATAAGGAAGGGAATGCCTTGAATACTTTAGACATCAAGAGTGGATTTCATAGTTCAGAAATAAGACAGGTCAGATTCTAAAGATCTGAGGTTATCGAAGGGCAGTAGTGGGTCTGCTGTGGCTGGGATGTACACTCCTTCCTTATCTCCAGCATCTAAAATCCTTGGCTTTTTTCATGGCTTTACTGAGGAGCCACCTCCTCCTTGAGGCCTCCCTAGATCTTCAAATTACCACACTTTTATATTCTCTGTTTACATGTTGTATTTGGTAGAATGTAAGCTCCTCGAGGGGACTGCCTTTTCATTTATTTTTGTCTCTGTATTCCCAGTGATTCACTCACAGTAGGCACTTAATAAATAAATGGTTGTTGATTTGGACTGAACATAATTGGCTTTAAAGGAGAGAGAGTTTTTCAAGAATGTCCTTTTCATGATGCAGTCATACAGACAGCTGATTCTAATCAGGAAGCACAAGGGAAGATCCATACAGCTGCCTGGGGAACTCATCCACAAGCTCAAATGTTTAGAGGACAAGCATCAATACATGTATAACTGGGATGGAATCGCTGGCCAGCACTAGGAGGGGGAAGGGAAGGGAGAAGTTTGACCATATAACTTAGGAATCTGTGTATAAATTTGTTAGTACATGTAATTGGTAAAAAAAAATTATAAAACATAAAAAAGGACAAGTATCAGAAATGGAAAAAAAAAGATAAATTGAGGATGAATACAGAAAAGAGTCAAAGACCTATAAGAAAATGGGCAGGCTTTAAAATCCATTAGGAAAATATGCTCCTGATAAATGTTAAAGAAAATAAAGATTTTTTTTCCACTGAGGGCAAAAAAAGGCTCTAAAACTATGCCTATCCTTTGACCTGGCAAAACCACTGTATCTGTATCCCAAAGATTCTTTTAAAAAGGAAAAGGGCTTACCTCTACAAAAATATCTACAGCAGCTCTTTTTGTGGTGGCAAAGAATTAGAAATTAAGGGGTTAGCCATCCATTGAGGACTGGCTGAACACATTAGGGTAGGTGATGTTGATGGAATTCCATTGTATTATAAGAAATGACAAACAGGATGCTCTTTAAAAAGCCAGGAAAGACTTACATGAACTGATGCAAAGTAAAGTGAGCAGGACCAGAGAAATTGTACATAGTAACAGCAATACAACAGAAATTGTACATAGTAACAGTTCAATGATCCACAGTGGATGACTTGGCTATTTTCAGCAATACAATGATCCACAATAATTCCAAAGGACGCCTGTGGGAAAATGCTATCCACCTCCAGAGAAAGAACTGATAGAGATCAAAGCAGACTTTTTTTTTTAAAAAAACAGCTGTTTGATTTGATGCTTTCTTCACATGATGAATATGAAATTGTGTTTTTTATGACTGCACATTTATAAATTGTATCACATTACCTGCCAGCTGAGAGGAGAGAGAAGGAGGGAGAGAATTTGAACATTAAAAAAATTTTAAAGAATGTTAAAAGTTTTTACATGTAATTTGGAATAAAATATTAAAATTGAGGGCAAGAGAACTGATTCTAATAAGGAAGAAAAAGGGAAGATCCATATAGCTGCCCAGGGAACTCATCCACAAATGCAGATGTTTAAAGGACAACAGAGAAAAAGTAGAACAGTGACTGAAGTCGTATGTCGTTTCTCTTTTCCCTACTAAAGAGAATTACTTTCAGGCTAGTAAAAATGGAAGGGGAGGGAAAGTTTTCAGGGAATTGAAATATGAGACAAATAAAGGGGAAGAGAAAAAATAATCTTTGTTCCTTAGACCTGGACAAAGTAAACTCTCTTGTGCCAAAATAACTGTGAATGTTAGTGCTGAACTCCTGTCAGTGCTATTTGAGGAACTGTGGAAAGTAGAAGAGGTGCCTAAGGACTGGAAAGAAGCAAATATTGTTCCAGTTTTTAGGAGGTAAATTATTTCAAAGTATAGGTCAGTGAGCTTGACTTTAACTCCTGAAAAATGCTAAAGATTGCTCAAGAATAAATCATGCCAGACTTCACGTGGTCTTCTTCTGAAGACAATATCCATCCATCCAGGGAATGCCATTGAACATGCCTACATCTCAAAATCAAAATCAAAAGATGATTTATCATGACATCCCTATGGACAACTGGGAGACATTGATTGAATGTTAATCAAACCTGGTTAAATTATCAGACTCAAAGAATTTTGACTGAAGGGATTATTGGAGGTGGGGGCAGGTCTCTTGTGGAGTGCCTCAAGGCTCTGTGTTCTACTCCAGTTCTTTTCAACATTTTAATAAATGACTTGGATGCAAGGACTCTTAGCAAATGCAAAGAAGACAGGATTCTGGGAGGGATAGCTATTCTATTACTTGATATAAATGATACAAAAAAGATGCTGGAACAGTGAATGGGCTGAAGATAACAGGATGAAATTTAATAGGGCTCCTCATAGTTTCAACAACCAGCTGCAGATACAGAATTGGGGGAAGAAGTTGAGGAAGAAGTTCATGTAAGAGAGACTTAGGGGTTCTCGAGGACCACAGGCTTAACGGGAGTCAGTCATGGGATATGGCCACCTGAAGAAGAAGCCTGATGATCTTAGGTCTGCATTAATACAGGGAAGCACTGGGTCAAGAATATGGGAGGTCACAGTCCTGCCATACTTTGTCCTGGGAATAATGTCCAGTTCAGGACATCAAATATTAGAAGGAATGTTGAAACTGTGTCCAAAAAAGGAAAAGAAGCAGGATGGTGGGAGGCCTGGAGATCGTGCCATAGGAGAATGGGCTGAAGAAAGTATGAAGATGTTTAGCCTAATGCAGAGAAATCTGGAGGCAGGTGGTATAATCGTTGCCTTTTAAGCATTTGAGGAAGTCATATAGAAATTATCTCATGTCCTTGCATAGCTCCAGAAGGCAAACAAGTGTCTCAGTAAGTGCCTAGATGGAAGAGAAAACTATTAGGTGCCCACTGAGTGCCAGGCACTATGCTAAATACTTTTCATATAGATGGAGGTTAGGTGGGTAAAATGCTGGACCTAGAAGCAGAAAGACTGGAGTTCAAATTCTACCTCAAATACACACTGGGTGACCCTGGGCAAGTCACTAAACCTCTACTTGCCTCAGTTTCCTCATTTACTAGGCACTGTGCTAAGCACTTAGCAAATATTATTTCATTTGATTTTCACAACTCTTGAGAAGTAGGTGCTATTCATTATCCTCGTTTTGCTTTTGAGGCGGACAGAGGTTAAGAGACTTTTCCAGAGTCACACAATCAATAAATGTTTGAGGCTGGATTTGAACTCAGGTCTTCCTCACTGAAGGCTAGTCCCTGTACTCTTTACTTACCTCCCCCTCATAATGCTCTCTCTTCTTTCAAGACACAACTGAAGCATCATGAAACCATTAAGGATTCCCCCTCCTCTCTCCACCCAGATGCTAGTGCCCTCCCTAATTACCTTTTATTTAACAATCTTGCATTTATTCTCTTTATATTTATTCTGTTCCCTTTATAAATGTCCCAACTGTGTGCCCTTCATCCCCACTCCACTAGATTATAAATTTTCAAATAAGTGAGTTTCCTCCTCCATCTGCCACACAGTAGTTGCTTATTAAATGCACGTTGATTGATTAAGTAATTGATTTAAATCACAAAAGGGGCAGATTCTGGATTTCTTCACAATGAGCCATTCAAAAAAGTCTTAAGGAGTTGGTACCGGGGTTCAGGACGAAAGAGGTTGGATGGCCATTTGTCAGGGTTGCCCGGAGAGGATTCAGGCCCAGAAATGGGATGTCCCAGATGACCTCGAGGTCCCTCCTTCCCAATTCTGAGAATCTGATCTCTGTGACTGCTCTATCAAAGGGTCTCAGTGGATTGGAGTTTATAGAAAGGGGTTGCCCTGACACATGACCTAATCGATACTGATGGGGTTGATAGCTGATAGATATTGACACAGTCCTGTTAAGTTTGCAAAGGGGACTTTGTAATGTAATGATCTCCCCTTCAAGCCCCCCATCAAATCTCTGAAGCAAGTACTACAGATCATATCCCCACTTTGCAAAAGAGGAAACTAAGGCTGACATCGATTTTCCCGGGGAATTCATTGGGAA
The DNA here is from genome assembly GCF_016433145.1 of Gracilinanus agilis. NCBI lineage: Eukaryota > Metazoa > Chordata > Mammalia > Didelphimorphia > Didelphidae > Gracilinanus > Gracilinanus agilis. The sequence goes on from NC_058131.1 coordinate 679,311,124, forward strand.
TACAGAGGAATCCCACTGAGGTAGTATTAAAAGCCCTCTTCCTGATAAAAATCTCTATACTAGGCAAGGTCCCCTGTTCATTTCAGTAAGAGACTTGTCCTGAGAGGCAGGCTCTGAGAGGGGTGATTAGGCAAGCCCCCAGACCCTGAGGAAGGACAAGTCAGCTGGATGTACGCTCAAAAGCCTTCATTAGGAATCTCCTAGCTGGATACTGTCTTTATTGAGAGAATTGCCCAGATGTAGGCTCCACTCCTGCCCAGTCTTCTAGTCTGAGAGAGAAGCCTCTGCTGAGAAAAAAACAATTTGGGGAAATCAAAGGGCAAAACTAAGTCACAGGACTGCCCCCATTTTAGATTTCTAACTCAGACGAATTGGGCTTTGCCTCTTACCAGGCATATGAATGACCTCACTCCACCAGCCTGGGCTGCATTGGCTGGGACAGAACAGAAATCTCCTCTTGTTGTCATCCTTCCACAGACAACCACATGGTCCTTAAGACATTTAACCCTTTCCCTTCCTCTTCCCCCCAATCCCTACTCCTGACCCTTTGGACAAAAACTGCCTTTCTTCTCATATGAACATCTGAGTACCTGGATGATTTTCTTTTTGTTTTTTTTGGGGGGGGGCATTGTTTTAATTTTAAATATAACTGTCTTTTAAGATTTGTGATGGGGAATGCTCTCTACCTCCAGAGAAAGAACCAGTGGAGTTGGATGGATGTTGATCTAAGCCAGTGATTCCCAAAGTGGGTGCTACCGCCCCCTGGTGGGTGCTGCAGTGATGGGGGGGGGTGTGGTGATGGCCACAGGTGCATTTATTTATCTTTCCTATTAATTGTTATTAAGATTTTTTAAAAATTAATTTCCAGGGGGCTAAGTAATATTTTTTCTGGAAAGGGGACGGTAGGCCAAAAAAGTTTGGGAACCACTGATATAAGCAAACTATAATCACATCTGTGTATTCACGATTTTATTTGGGATTTAGGTTATATATCTGAATGTGCTCTTACATCAGTGACCAATATGGAAGTGTGTTTTTTATGGCAATAACAAAGAATTAAAAAAATAACTACCACTTTCCAATGACTCCTCCCTTTCTCACCATCTCCTTCCCCGCCACAGACATACACAACAGAACCTCCTGATCTATCTCTGACAAAGTCAACAAATCAGCCTCCTGACTATATCTGATAGGATCCTCCTGCTTCAGCCCAGCCTGGTTCAGTCCCAGCCAAGATATTTTCCCTGGAACACAGGCGCAGGGTGTCCATAATTAACAAAGCAAGGAAAAGCTTGGAAGGTGGGGAAGCAAATAGGAAATCATAGCTTTGGTCAGATGAAACTCGAGGGTGGAATGTGGCAATGGGAAGGTCCACCGTGTTCTGTAGGAAGGTACCCACGGCTCAGCACCTTTCCACAGAGAGGAGAGAGACCTGCCCTCCTTTCAGGCTGTGGAAGCCTCAGGTTGTCCCAGCCAATCATAGTTCTGAAGCCTCTGAGAATTGTTTTTGGTTGGTTTTTTTTTTTACATTCCAGTGGTCAGCATGTGTATCATCATCCTTCCTTCCCTCCGCATCAGTTCATATAAGTCTTCTTCCCCAGGAGTCTTCCTTCCTTTGGTTTGGAAATTTAATATTCCAACCCTAAACCAGGTTCCTTGTTCTGTGGATGTGGAAGATAATGTCTGTCTATTTGTCCGTCTGTCTGTCTCCAGAATGACTCGTGGGGGAAGCAGTACTCCTATGCTTTGTTCAAGGCCATGAGCCACATGCTCTGTATAGGTTATGGGAAGCAGGCACCAGTGGGCATGTCGGACGTCTGGCTCACCATGCTCAGCATGATCGTGGGTGCCACCTGCTACGCCATGTTCATCGGCCATGCCACAGCCCTCATCCAGTCACTGGACTCCTCGAGGCGCCAGTACCAGGAGAAGGTAAGTCAGAGAGGGGCTCTCTGGGGTAGCCCTTGATGGCTGGCAAGACTAATGTTAGCAAGTCACCTTCTTCTAATGCTCTACAGTTTACAAAGTGCTTTTTTCACCACCACTTTGCCAGACAGTGGATATTGGCTCCATTTTTACAGATGAGGAAGGAAGCCAGGAATCAAGAGATGGGTTGGGACTTGCCTACAGTATTACAGCTAGTTGGCAGGGACCTACCTAGGGTTTTAGCTTGGGTGTCTTGAATCCAAGAGTTGTGATCTTAATGATGATTGTGTGATGTGTTATGCCCTATTGCTTCTTGGAGTGAGTGGTGTTTACCTACTTCCAATCCCAGCAGCATTCCTTGGTACATGGTGCCCAAGGTAGTCCAGGGGAAGTCTGGAGTAACCTGTCTGTTGACCTTCTTCTGGGATAGGAAATAAGGGGGTGAACCTCCATGCCCCAAGTGCTATGAGAGTCACCTTATGGGAGCTCACAATCCAATTGGAAGACTGGCATGAACACACCCAGCAGACAGATAGCAGTATGGACAATCATGTTTGAAGACAGGATTCTACTACAGGAACTCAGAGGAGGAGATCAATGGGCTGGGACTGGAAGGACTGGTAGTATGAAGAGGTGGACAGGAAGAGAGAGGGCATGGAAGGCTTAAGGAATAGTAGAGGTAGGTGGCTAACAGCTCTCCTCTATGGAAGGAACATGGTACAGATCTGTAAGAATTGCATCCAAGATGAACCTGGAAAGATGGAACTGGATTGTAAAGGACCTTGAATGCCAAGCTTGGGTTTTATTCTATAGGCAAAGGGAGGCACAGGGTTAGTTGATTGGGAGACTGCATGATGTGAGCACTAGTCCATATTGACCTGACATGATGTGAATGGTGGATTGGAGGGGTCAAGGATGACCAGAGGCAGGGGGCCCTGGACCAGACTGACCCAGCCCCAACTCTGACCACAAAGTGCAGATAAGGTACTGATACTAGTCTAGGGGGAGTCACCCGGTGGGAATGGATGTTGAAAGAGGAATGGATCCAAGAGATATTCTGAAGGAAAAAAAAGCAGGATCTGGTGCCTGATTGGATGTAGAGGCAAGGGAGAGGGAAAGGAACAGGTCAAAGGGCACTTTTGAGGCTGAATAGCTCTCAGGAGCCTGAGGGACTGGCTTACTGGATTTGGTGGTCTCGAGGATAGATCTAGACCTCCATAATGTCCCTCATGGCACATTTGTAACTTGAACTTAAGTACTTATAACAAAGACATAGTCCATGCCTGGCTTCATAGTGTCTGGTAGGGAGCTATGACAGGGATGGCTGCAGCTATTATACTATTCTAATATAATACTATTATACTAATATAATATATGTCTGATAAAGATATAAGAGAAGGACAGAGCAGAGAATAAGATCTGAAAGGACAAAGATCAGGTTGGGAGTGAAGTTGGGCAGTGGAGAGGAGATGGAGAAAATCAGAGAATCAAGAAATCAGAATCCTGTACAAAGTGGCATTTGGGTTGGGTTTTAAAGGATAAGTTGAAATCCCAAAGGTCCAAAGGTTCCAGTAGAGAGAAGGCCTTTCAGGTATATGGAATGAATGAGCGAGGGCTTGGGTTTAAGGCAAAGGTTTAACTGAGCAGAGAATATGTGGAGGAGAGCAGAGTGACATTAAGATCAGAGACCAGGAGCCAAGCATTTCTCCAGCACCTGCTTTGTGCCAGGCACTGAGCGAAGCACTGGAGATTCAGTGGAAGGCAAAAGACAGTTCCTGGTCTCAAGGAACCCACAGTCTTCTGGGGGAGACAACTAGATATAAAACAGATGGGATAGGATGTCAGTGGGCAGCTGGGTGGCTCCGTGCATAGAATACCTGGTCTGTTATTAGGAAGACCTTAGTTCAGATCTGGCTCTCAGACACTTACTAGCAGTATAACCCAGGGCAAGCCACTTCATCCTGTTTGCCTCAGTTTCCTCATCTGTAAAATGAACTGGAGAAGGAAATGGCAAACCACTCCAGTATCTCTGCCAAGAAATGGAGTCACAAAGGGTCATACAAGACTGAAATGACTGAAGAACCACAAAATGGAAGAGCAACCCCTCGCAATGAAGGGATGACCAGGAAAGACCTCTTGAATAAGATCAGAGGAGAGGGTGAGGTGAGGAGGATTCCAGGTAGGGGGAGACAATGGAAACTCAAAAAGTTGGGAAGTGGAAGGTCTTGTGTGGGAAACAGCATGGAAATCAGTGTCACTAGATTGTAGAGTTCATGGATAGGAGTAAAGATACTGGAAATACAGGAAGAGATTAGATTATGAAGGGCTTTGAACACCAAACAGAGGACTTTATATTTGATTTCTGATCAGAGAGATCAGATTTGATAGGAGATCAGACATCTAGAGATGGAAGTGACCTTAAGAGGTCATCAAATTCAAACCCCTCATTTCACAAATGAGGAAACATCCCCAGAGTGGTTAAACGACTTAACTGTAGTCACAAAGGTTGTAAGCTGCTGAGCCACGATTTGAACTCAGATCCTTTACCTTCACATCCAGCACTCTTGACAGTATCACATTGACTCCAAGGTTAGTCAGGTTGTAGAGAGCCTTGAACCTACCGTAGGCATATGTGTAAACATCCTTCGTGCATAGACAGGGATATGGTTTGGGATGGGTACCCATCTCTTCTCTCCCCAGGATGCCCAATGCTAGAGATGTTCCCTCTCAAAATAGATGGATGGGAGCCAGTGGAGAGCCGTAGCTGTAGGAACAGCTAGTCCAGCAATGCTTCCTGCCCAGTGAGCTCCAGCCTTCACTCTCAGCCACGCCTGCCTCTCCAGGGGCCCAGGTGACTTTGTCTGCCCTGGTGCTGGCTGCATTAATATTCATGGCAAATCATTACTCATCTCCCTCACCTTCCCCTCGCCCAACCTTGACCTGCCCAGCAGAGGACTGAATGAGAGCTGAAGCTTCTGCTGTTCTAGAAAGGGAGGGCAGAGGGAAGTCAGCACTTATCGAGCCCCACTGGGCAGACAGCTCTTGACTCAGCTGTGTTTCTGGGAGGCAGCAAGAACTCAGAGGAGGGAGAGATCATTGTGGACTCACGTGGTCAGGGAAGGCTTCCTAGAAGAGTAGAACTTGATCAGGTCCTTGAGAGAGGTAGAGACTGGACCGATGGAGAGGAAAAGGGGGAGTAGAGAGTCTACTGATGACTTGTGTGGGATGGAACAGAGCCTAGAGCTGGGAAGGAAGCTGGTAGAGTGGGGAGTGGAAGGGAACCTTGGGATGGGGTTTGGTCACAATTAGAGTCAGTCTCTGATAGAATTAAGGGGTCAGTCCATAGGGGTTAGTGGTCACTAATGACTGGGATTAGGCTTAAGGATCATTTTGTGACTGGAGAACCATTGAAGTTGGGGAAGGGATCAAGGCTCAGTCTTTGCCCATGGTTAGGGGAAGGGATGTGCTGGAGTCGGCTCCAAGAACCCATTGTTAAATTTTCAGTGACAGCATTTACACCCCAGAAATCAGCAACTACTACCAAATCCCGACTTGATTTATTGTTTTGTGGATTGTCCAAATTTAAGAAAGTGACGAAGAAAATGTTAACACTTACCTATATGTTGTGTGTATGTTTTTTCCCTAATATCTGATTGTTAAATATTGACTAGCACTCTCCTTGTTAGGGGTCAGTCTAGGATAAAACTAGGGATGGAGCTGTTTGGGGGATTAAAGGCTAGTTTGTGGCTGGGCTTAAGGGGTGCTTTGTAGCCAGAGTTGGGGGCTGGGTCGGGGCTGAGTCTCTGGCCAGTGGGCTGGCAGAGTGTTCCAGTTTTTCTTTGGGTGGCGTCTTTTACCCCAAAGTTGGCTCGCACCCATGACCTTGGCCTCCTTAGCTCTGAGCACACATGGCTGTGGGAATCCTGAGAATGCAAACAGTCTGGTGGCAGCTGTCTGTGAAGGAGGGTGTTTATACCCACACGAGGATGCCCGTCTCCCCACACATGCTTCACTCGCTTTCCGCAGACGCAGCCCTCAAACGCACACATCTCTGTGTACCATTTGTGTGACACGTGTTCATATGCTTCCACATACTCAGAGACAAACCCAGGGGAGAAAGGCCAGTGATGGGCTGCCGGGAGGGGAGAGTGCAATGGGACTGGTGATACTGGTTCCTTCTCCCTGTGTCCAGCATGGACCAGCTCCCCATCTAATGGCCGTGGAAGGCAGGACTGCTGGATGGGAAAACGCCCCTGTCACATCGCCAGGGGCTTTTTATTTCTGTAATAAGAGCCTTGTAGCACTCTTGGCTGGGAATCTTAGTACAGTATCATGGTGCACTAGGAAGAGGACTGGATTAGGCACCGACCATTCTGTGACCTTGGATAAGTCACCTCTCCTGTCTCAGCCTCATTTTCATTTATAAAACAAATAAGTTGGAGTAGACGAGTTCTAAGGTTCCTTCTAATTCCAAATTTCTGACCCGTGTTCCTGATGCCAGGACTCACTTCAGTCCTTTTCAGTCAAGTTTGAGTCTTCATGATGCCATTTTTGGCTTTTCTTGGCAAAGATACTAGAATGGTTTGCCATTTTCTTTTCTAGCTCATTTTACAGATAAAGAAACTGAGGCAGATGAAGTTAAGTGTCATGCCCAGGGTCACACAGCTAGTAAGTGTCTGAAGCCAAATTTGAACTGATGAAGGTGTCTTCCTGACTCCAGGCCCGTTGCTCTGTCCACCTTGCCACCTAGCTGCCCTTGCCAGGACTCATGCCAGCAACAAAAATGCTTGTTGCTATCCTAATGATCACTATTAATTCTTCAGTGCAAGAAGTAATGAGTGTATGACCTCAGCACAGACTTGTAGCCTGAAATACAAATTCTTCTGCTTTGCCCTTCCAGCCCTTCACAATTTGGCTCCAAGTGACCTTTCCAGACGTGTTCTTCACCAATGTCTTTCATAAGTGCTACCTGGCCACACTGCTTAGTTTGAGGGTCACCTCACCTCATACCACATTCTACCTTGGCATAAGCTGCCTCCCACATTAGCCTCAGAACATTCCCAGACTCAACTAGGCAGCCAGGCGCCACAGTGGCTAGAGTGTCAGACCTGGAGTCAGGAAGATTCATTTTTCTGAGTTCAAATCTGGCCTCGGACAGTTACTAGCTGGGTGACCCTGGGCAAATCACTTAACCCTGTTTGCCTCAGTTTCCTCATCTGTCAAATGAGCTGGACAAGGAAATGGCAGACCACTCTAGTATCTTTGACAAGAAAATTCCAAATGGAGTCATGGAGAGTTGGACACAACTGAACAACAATGACAACAAGGCAGGAGAATTATCTAGGATTGCTGACACCCAAGATACTGATGCCATCACTATGCCACATGATGACCAATATCTCTAAAAATCACTCTGTTTTTGCCTCACATATATTTTTCATTTACATCTTTCTGTGTGTCTATATCTTCTTTTTCCCTCCTTGTAAAGGAATGTAAACTCCTTGAAGGCAGGGATTGTTTGGGTGGGAGTTTTTGCCTCCCCAGTGCCTGACACATTGCTTATTTAATGCTAGTCAAATGAATGAATGAATGAGTTGATTAACAGAGCTGAACAACACATTCATGGTCTGATGTTGGGGTAGGAATCTTTGGGGTACAATGGTCCTCTGAGTATCTATGGGGCTTTGCCCGGGGAGCATGTGTGAGGAAATAAAAACTCTGTTGGAAGAAGACCAAAGAGATCCACTCCCAAATGGGGTTTCCGTTTTCTTCCTTGACCACTTACTGTTTTACTTGTCCTTTACTGGCCAAGACTTCCCTGCTATAGGTGGAACAGGGAGTCCTATGTTGGCCCTCTACCAGTGATGCCTCTTAAATCCCATATCCCATGGTGCTCTGATTCTCTCAATTAGATTGAGAACCTGGCACTTAGAGCTAGAGGAGACCTCAGGGATCATCAAGGCCCACTCTTATTTTACAAATGAGGAAACTAAGGCTCAGAGAAAGAGGTAACTTGCTCAAGGTCACACAAATAAAAGACCAAGTGGGATTTGAATTCAAGTCTCAGTGTTAGGACTCCACACCCAAGCCTCTTCTCACTGCCCTGGTCCACTAAGATTCTCCTCATCTAAACAAAAACACCCCCTACCTTCTTTTCTGTGCACCCATGAGGAAGAAGGTGGAACTTTTAGAAGAAATATATTGGCCTTGAAAGGAATGAAGATAAAATTGAGACCAACTTTTGGGGGCTTTGGAGGATGCGGATTTGGGGTTGAATCCCAACCCTGCTGCTTACTACCAGTGTGACCTTGGACAAGTTACTCCCTGGGTCTCAGTTTCCTCATCTCTAAAATGATGGAGCTGGACCAGATTCTCTCTGAGGTTCCTGCCAGCTCAATAGGTCCTGCGATCTATTAAATCTCAGAATTAGGGCTCTAAAATCCCTTCCCCCAATCCAGCCATAGAGTCCAGCTATTAAGACCAGGGTCTATCTGTCTCACATGAGGGTCTGACCTGGCCACATGGTCCTGCCTCTGGGGGCTTCTGATCAAGAACCCCCTCTAAAACATCTGTTTCCCTTCTCTATCTCCATCTTTCTGTTGCTCCTCAGGGTGAGTTGAGGGGTCCCCCCTTCCTCTCCCATGGCCTACCCTGTGACCTCTGCACCTTCTTTCTCTTCCCCAGTACAAGCAAGTGGAACAGTACATGTCCTTCCACAAACTCCCACCTGACACAAGACAGCGCATCCATGACTACTATGAGCATCGCTACCAGGGCAAGATGTTTGATGAGGAGAGCATCCTGGGCGAGCTGAGCGAGCCACTACGGGAGGTGAGCGTGCCATCAACCACTGGGAGACAGAGAGCTATGAGCCCCCATTCACCAAATGTACCCTCCATTAGGGACCTAGAGAGGTGGGGTAGAGGAAAGGGGCGGGAAACCCTCTCTCTTAGTCTCTGCTCTCATGCTGGACCCTAATTATTTCTTCCTCTGAACCTCTTTTCCTCTCGTCTTCTTTTGTTTTTATCTGCCTCGTCTTTCCCGGGGTTCCCCTGCCCAATTTTGTACTTACTTCTTGATTTCTCTGTCCCACCCTTCTCCATTCCTGCTCCTGTCTCCCCACCTTTGCCATGGCTGGCCAAATAGGAGATTATCAACTTTAACTGCCGGAAGCTGGTGGCCTCGATGCCCCTGTTTGCCAATGCAGACCCCAACTTTGTGACATCGATGCTGACGAAGCTGCGGTTTGAGGTTTTCCAGCCAGGTGACTATATCATCCGAGAAGGCACCATCGGTAAAAAGATGTACTTCATTCAGCATGGTGTGGTCAGCGTCCTCACCAAGGGCAACAAAGAAACCAAGCTGGCAGATGGCTCCTACTTTGGAGGTAAGATAAAACTCTGTCTCCCCTACCCCCAAAATAGGACGACAGACTGCCAAGGCCTGAGCTACAAGAGCAATTAATCCCTTTACATTCTTCTCCTAGCCACTAGAAGGTGCTCCTTGAAGCGGGAGGTTGATAACCCCTTGGCAGGAGGGGGAACAGGGCAAAAAAGGAAGCTGAGATCTTGCCTGTAAAGCCAAGAGAGATAGAATCAGAGTAATAAGGACCACCCGTGCTAAGGCAGGGCCAGATAGCAAAAGTAGAAGGGAAGATGGGGTGTTGCTGATCATCCAGATCAGAAATAAGGCTCCCTATTTTAAAAAAAATATTTTAAACTAGATTTTATTTTTTTAATCAACAAATATTACCTTTCCTTTCACTTCTTCACTATTGTCCACTGAATAAAGGAAAAGAAAATATAAATCTTGTAACAAAATATCAATTCCCCCCCCCAAAATTCCTGCATTAGTCATGGCCAATATATATATCTCATTCTGCACCTTGAGCCTATCATCCCTTTTCTGTCAGGAGAGCCTGCTTTGTCATGAGTAGTTTATTGCATCAGTCAGAGTCCTTTTAAGCCTCTCAAAGATGTTTGTGCTTATAATAGTGTTACTACATAAATTATTCTCCTGATTCTACTCACTTCACCCTGCAGTTCATACAAGTCTTCCCCAGATTTTCTAAAAGCATCTTCCTTATCCTTTCTCATAGTTCCATAATGGCTTTGGCCAGTCCCCAGTTGAAGGACATCTCCTTAGTTTCCAGTTCTTTGCCAGTACCAAAAGAGGGAATACGATTTTTTTGTGTGCATATGGATCTTTATCCTCTTTCTTTGATTTCTTTGGGGAATATGCTTTGAGGCATATGTGGGGTACCGCTGGGTCAAAAAGGGATGCATGATTTAGTAACTTTCTAGGTGTCGTTACAAATTGCCTTGCAGAAGAGCAACCCTAGTTCACAGCTCTATCAGTCTTGTACACCGATGTGCCTGTTTTCCCCCAGTCCTTCCAACAATTGTCGTTTGGATTATCAATGCACTGAGCAGGATTCTTAAGAACCAGTACTACAACCAGGGCTTCATTTTAAGGTTGTCCCAGATTGGACCTGCTGAAGGACACGTGCCTCATCTTGGGCCATATCTCACATCTCCTTTGTCCTTCGTCTTGTCTCTCCCCTGTAGAGATATGCCTGCTGACCCGAGGGCGGCGCACGGCCAGTGTCCGAGCGGATACCTACTGCCGCTTGTATTCCCTCTCTGTGGACAACTTCAATGAGGTTCTAGAGGAATATCCCATGATGCGGCGAGCCTTTGAGACTGTGGCTTTGGACCGGTTGGACCGAATTGGTGAGTAGCGGTGGCAGGGGAGCTAGCTGAGCCTAGCGGTGGCAGGGGAGCCAGCTGAGCCTAGCGGTGGCAGGGGAGCCANCTAGCGGTGGCAGGGGAGCCAGCTGAGCCTAGCGGTGGCAGGGGAGCTAGCTGAGCCGCCATGTGGATGAAGCAAAAGGGAAAGGGGATGGTACAGCTGACCCCTCCTCATTTTATAGAGGGAAGAACCAAGGCTCAGACACACTGAGGAACTTGGCTGCAGGTCGTGCAGCAGCTCTAGGAAGGCATCCAGGACCTAGCTTTGCCCCTGCCCAAGGAGGAGCATTTGTCCATAATTCTTATTCTCGCCTGGATCTCGGCTCTCTCTCCTGCTGTCCCAAATCATGTCCTGTCTCTTTTGTAGAGACCTAGAGACACGCAGACCATTTCACCCAATCCCACGGAAACTCCTTATGGTGCCTCCCTGAGGAGGGCCCCCCCTTGGTATTCCCAGAGCCTGGCACAGTCCCTGGATCACAGCAGACCCTTAATCAATGTTTATTGATTGATTAATCATCTGTTCTTCCCTCCTTCTGCTCCTTCCAGGCAAGAAAAACTCCATCCTTCTGCATAAAGTCCAACATGACCTCAACTCAGGAGTCTTCAACTACCAGGAGAATGAGATCATCCAGCAGATCGTGCAACACGACCGGGAAATGGCGCACTGTGCACACCACGTTCAGTCGGCTGCAGTCTCCACTCCCACTCCGGTCATCTGGACGCCCTTGATTCAGGCCCCCCTGCAGGCAGCGGCTGCGACCACCTCTGTGGCCATCGCTCTCACCCACCACCCCCGCCTCCCTGCCGCCATCTTCCGACCCCCGACGGGCGCCGGCTCTGGGCTGGGCTCGCTGGGCCCCGGGCAGACGCCGAGGCACCTGAAACGTCTCCACTCGCTGATCCCGTCCGCACTGGGGTCCCCGGCCAGCACCCCGTCGCAGCTGGATACTCCTTCCTCGTCGTCCTTCCACATCCAGCAGCTGGCCGGCTTCTCAGCCCCGGCGGGCCTCAGCCCCTTCTCTTCGGCCAGCTCTCCTCCTGCGGGCCCCGGACCGCCCCCGCCAGGAGCCTGCGGCTCCCCGCTGGAGACGGCCTCGGCAGCCCCCACCACCCCGGCCGCCACTGGCTTCGGCCACTTCCAGAAGGCTTCGGGCGGCTCCCTGTCCTCCTCCGATTCACCGCTGCTCACTCCGCTCCCTGGCCGGAGCCGGTCCCCTCCGGGCACTCAGGTGCAGCCGCTGGCTGGGGCTGCGGGGGGGCTGGGGCTGCTGGAACACTTCTTGCCGCCTCCGGGCTCTTCGAGCTCCCCATCCTCTAGCCCAAGTCAGCTGGTTCAACCACCTGGAGCCTCTTCCCCAGCCTCCGTCCCACCAAGTGCATTAGGGATGTCACCAATGCAGCCGGAGAGGCTGCCCTTTGCCATGGGGGCCTCCGGAGGGGTGTCCTCGGTGGCCTTCACACCCAGGGGCCTCAGCCCCCCGAGTCAGAGCCCAGGCCCAGGGAGAACTTTTCCGTGTGCCCCACCCCGGGCATCAGGTTCCCATGGCTCCCTGCTTCTGCCCCCTGCCTCCAGCCCCCCACCACAGATCCCCCAGCGCCGGGGCACCCCGCCTCTCGCTCCAGGCCGCCTCACACAGGACCTCAAGCTCATCTCAGCCTCTCAACCAGCCCTCCCTCAGGATGGGGCTCAGACGCTGCTCCGGGGCTCCCCTCACTCCTCAGGGGAGTCCGTGGCTGCCTTCCCACCTTTCCGGGGTGGAGGCGGGGGCTTTGGACCCCTTGGAAGGCCCTTTGGCACAGGCCCGGCTCAGAGAGTCACCTTGCCTCGGCAGACGTCCTCAGGTTCTTTGCCCCCACCCCCACCGCTGTTTGGGGCTGAAGCTGCCTCTCCTGGGGGCCCCCCCCTGACTGCTGCCCCTCGGGGCCGAGAATCCACAGGGCTGGTGGGTGCTCCAGAGCCACCCGTCCGCTCCAAACTGCCTTCTAACCTCTGAACTCGGGCTCTTCCTCTTGCCCCGAATCTTTTCTTTCTCCCTCCTTCCTTTCTTCAGGTTTAACTGTGATTAGGAAAATGACAATAACAGTAATAATTATAATAACCCCCAACACACACACGCACAGCCCAGGACGGGAGAGCACCAGGCATTCCTCGAGCTGTCGATGGGGGGTCACTTGCTTTTAGAGATTCTTTGACCACTTGAGGAAAGGGGGGGCGGGAGGGAGGGCCTGAGAGCCCAGGAGAGAATGCGGGGGATGGAGGGAAGTCAGAGCTGTCCTGGGGAGCCAGACAGGGTCCGGGGTGGGGACGGCCAAGGGAGAGGGTTTCCCTGGGAAACGATCCCCCCTTCTTTGTTGGAGGTTACCCCGAGCAGAGGGACCTGAGCTCCAGAGGCTGAAGAGCATCCCGTCCCCTTTCCAACCTCAGTCCCAACCTCCGCCCCCTCCGCCTTCCCCTGGGGAAGGGTCCCACGGAGTTGGGGAGGGGGGGCTCCCCACGGAGCCGGGGTCAGGGTTGGCTGGCCTAGCAATTTTCTACCAAGAACCTAATGAGCTATAGATATGTATATGTATGTATGTATGAATGTACATGTATAGCCACATAGCGCCCTGTATAGCCATGTAGATACTGACAAAAACAGACACTCGCTGTAGTTTTAACCCAACAGTGCCTGGCAGCCCAGGCCATAGTGTACATAGGGCCTCCAGGCCCCCCGAGCCCAGCTTTGTAGAGCCCCTCCTTCCCCAGAGCCCGGGACCCCAGGGCAGCCCCCTCCTCAGCCTCAGGGCAGGGACTTCCACTGCTGAGATCGAGCAGAGTTACCTGCAGACATCTCAGCAGGGTCCCCTACCTAACCTGGCCCCCTCCCACCCCTACGTCAGGGAGTGGGGAGTCCGAAAGCCTGGGGCCCCCTCCCAGCTCTGCCCCCGCCTCCCTGGGGAACCCAGGGCCATTTGCCCTTTCTTTCCGAGGTTGTTTCCATATCTCTCAAGGGAGGGGGCTGGATCGGATGATCTCTAAGGTCTTTCCAGCTCCATATTCCAAGATTCCTCTCCCAAGGCCCTCTTTGCCCCAGTTTTATAGTGGGGGCTCCTTATTTCCTGGGCACGGGGCTCCCAGATGGAAGGACTTCAGTGCTCCCCAGCAGCCCCTCACCTGCCGCCTGCCTCGGTGAGGCAGAAACCTCCCAGCTAAAAGCACAGACCCTCCCTGAGAATGGAGGAAGGGACCGAGCTGGAGGGTCTGAGGTCACGGCTCCGTCCTCAGGCCCTTTAAGGGTCAGGGTCCCAGGGGGTCTCCTGCCCTGCCCCATATCAGTCACAAGACCCAGGGAGCAACAAGGTGGGTCTGTCCGTGTCTCAGCAGCATCTGTCTGGGAGTGGTGAGGAGGGGAGATATCCTGTTGTGATCTGGCAGCCAAAGATGGACTGTTAGCAACACAAATGGGCTCCCCTGGCCACAAGGCACCCCTTCAAAAGCTTCCTTTCAATTCTCTGCATCACCTGTTTGCCTAGCCTTGTGCTAGGTGCTATGGAGAAGACACTCCCTTGTCCTCAGGAAACTCAAAATCTAGTTTGAGTGATGATACAAAGAAAACTAAATAGCAAAAAAACAAAAACAAAAACAGTCAATAAAAGGCCAAATGAAAGGTGAAGACAGCGAGTACCATGGGGTGGAAGGCAGGGAGAAGAGGTCACTGCAGACTAGGATGAGGGGGGAAAGCTTCCTGGGGAAGAGTGGGGAGTGGACTTAAGCTGGCCAAGGAAGAATGAAGATAGGAGTGAGAAAGAGACTTCCATATTTGGGACAATGGTGTGAGCTGAGTTAATGGTGCGATTGGGTAACAAGGAGGAAATTAAAGAAGCTTATTGGGTTGATGGATTTTGGCGAGCCCCCTGGATCAAAGAATGGGCATATAGAATGGGGGTTGGACTATGGAGAGCACTGAATGCCATCCTAAAGAATTCATACTGTATCCTCAATCCTGGATCATAGAATGTTAGAACTAGAAGGAAATTTAGACAGCATCTAGTCCATTCCTCCTCACTTTAAAGGAGAAATAACTTACCCAGAATCATTTGCAGAGCTTATCCATGGCAGAATTCAGGCCAAGGTCTAAAATTCAGGTCTGTCAACTCACTGTCCAGAAGGCAATGGGGAACCACTATGGATTCTGGAATAGCAGCCATTATGGAAAGTGTGTGGACTTTGCCCAGGGTTGGAGTAGGAAGAATCTGGGATTGGAAGTGGGAATGGGAGGGGGGTTTGCTGATTATGCCAGCTCCAATCCTGTGTCCTCCAAAGAAAGAACAGAAATGACCACTCACCAAGACTTCCCCTTGAATTCTACTCTTCCACTCTACCACCTCAACTCTGCTCCCCTTAACCCCCCCCCCCCATTCCTGTGGAACTAGGTCTGGCTACCCTGATCTCTGTCCTTGGTTCAGTGGGGAGATTGTAGATGCTTAATAAATGTTTTTTGGATTGATTGATTTTGGGGGACGATAAGCAGAGTGCTAGGTGGGACATTTGCTGCTCTCTCTGGCTCCTCTAGGAAACAGTTGGCCTCTGAGACTCTCTTTTCCCCTATACCTTTGTTCTTTAGTCAGCCTCACTCTGCAAGAGACCTAGGTCAAGACTGGGAGAGATTCTTGGTAATCAAACTTAACCTGTTACCTTTGAGCTGGAGTTGTGAAGGGAACAGTGGCAGCCCAGAACTGAGCTCACGGGCTGGGAGAATTAGAAGAGGCTGAGTTCCTACTGCAGGGGCATTCTGGAATGACCTTGAGGAAATTCAGAATTCTCCACCCAAGAGGTTTGAGATCAGAGCATCTGGGGAGAGCTGGACGTTTAGATCAATAGGGGGCTTGGATGAGGGGCTGCAAGCTAGGGTTTGCCCCCAGAGGACCAAGGGAATTCTTTCCAAATGTGGGTACCTCCAGGTTTCTGAGCCTGTGAAGCCTACCCAGCAGGACGTCTAGACAAGGAGGGTGGGGAGTGACCAGGGTAGTTCTAAGTAACACTACGGGACTCTGGGCTTTTCGCAGCATCCTCAACAATAACTTGTAGCTGAGGCTCTGTAGGGGAGGGGACTCCACTCTGTCAGCTGGCCTGGTGGGTGGGGAGGGAGAGGCCAGCTGGCCTTTTTTTTTTTTTTTTTTTCCTTTTTTCTTTGAGGAGATCAGCCATACCCTGACTCAGCCCACTCTCAGACAGTGTGATTGGGGAAAGGTCTGGCTTTGGGAATCCGAACTTCCCCCTTGGGCACTACCCTGGTACTCCAGCCCGGAGCCATGCTCCTACTGTGCCAGATGGACAGGATCTGATTGGTTGGTTTTCTCTGTGTTGTCCATGATCTTTCCAAGCTAAAAAAAGACTTTGGGGGGGATGTGATCCGTGTCCTCCAGGCCTGGCCGGTGGCTCGGGGATTAGCGTCCCCCTGCCTGGCCCCAGGGGGCAGAAGTAGAGGGAGCCACGCCTGGGCACTAATTGCAGCCAAGGCTGGCTATTCCCCGGCAGCAGATAAGAACTAGATTAGGTTTAAATGGCTGCGACCCCGGCACAATTCGCGTGGTGGAGTAGTGAGTCTCTCATCTCTGGAAGTCTTCAAGGCGAGGCTGGACGTTGTACTGTGGTAGCCCGGATGGTCCAGGAGTTCTCTCCTAGCGGGAAGGTTCTGTGGACGTGGGTGTGAGCCCATCCTCCGCCCCCCCAATTCTCCCCTACAGGTATTGCGGGGCGGGGGTGGGCTGACTCTGCAGCCCCACAAACAGGCTCTTAGACCGCCTTCCAGACACCAGGGACTGAGCTCTAACGGTGGGCTTTCCGGCGCAGGAGCTGTCTGTGTGGGGAGGCGGGTTGTTTTCGGTTTTGTTTTCTGGGGCGGCGTGGGAAGGGGCGCGGGCGCGCTCCTTGTGCTCTCAAAATCACTGGCTAAGGGAGGCTCCCGCGTGCTCTGCCTGCGAGCAGGGCCGGCGCCCCTCCTGGGAATGACGGGCAGGAGGGAGACGCCGGAGGAGCCGGGGTGCTCGGGCGGGCACTCGCGCTGCCGCTGATCTCTTAAGTGAACCGCTAGAAGGGCGGGGCCCAGCTCCCCCTCCTCTGCTGGGACTCTGGGGGGCGCCCCCGGCCCCTGATACTCCACGGGGGTCGTCATCGTGGCCCCCACTATCGGGGGCTCGTGGGGGATAAGCTTGGGCTGGGGGAAGGGTGCCGTGGGGCACCCGGACGCCCCGTCCCCATCGCCCTCCCCCAGCCATCCCCCTCCCCCCTCCCCGCCCCGCAGAGCTGGCCATTTTGGAATCTTCCACTTTTAAAAACAGAAAAAACGGTGACCGCACCGGATTGTATATTTTATTTAAATAAAACAAAAACTTTCAACAGCCGCCTCTCCGCCGGGGGTCCTTTCTTGGGAGCTGGGCAGAGGGGAGGGATGAGCTCTTCACAGTGGCCTGGGATGGCAGGGAGGTGGGGATGGGGGTGGGAGAGCAGGGCGAATCCTGATGGAGCCAGGGGTGAAGGGCCTTAAATCCCAAGCGGGAAGCTGGTGGCGATCCTAGAGAAAGAAGAGATCCCTTGAGTTCAATGGGCAGGGAGGGAACTGGCAAGCTCGGATGAACGTGTGCCTCTGAGGGCTGCTTGGAGCCTTGCAATGTGGCCGCCAAAGGTGCTCTCCCTAAAGCTGCCAATGTGCTGGGCACACTGACTTTTCCCCAGGGCTCTGGCTCTTGGTTCTTGCTGCTGGTTTGGGGCTGTGGACCGCCTGAATCCTCCCTGATTCTCCTCCTAGTCTTACCAGCCCTTCTCAGTCTGCTTTGCTGCTTCCCCCTTCTCCAGCTACCCAAGGATCTGTGCTCCCCAAGGCTGAATGAACCCCATTCTCTTCTCCCTTGGTCATCGCTGCTGCGGCTACTGCTGCTATGAGTTCACTGGTTGCCTTTCCACGAATAATTCTCAGATCTTTCTATCCTGCTCCGCTCTTACCCTTGAGCTCCAGTCCCACATTCCCAGTAGCCTTTGGGACACTCCACCCAACTGTCCTGTCAGAATGCCCAACTCAACATCTCCAAAATGGAATTTATTATCTTCTTATCAAAATGGAACTCATCCCCCCAGGTGTGGGTCCTCATACCCTCCCGACTGGACTGCTGCCGTGGCCTTCTGGTTCTCTTACCTGCTTCAAGTCTCTTTCTGTTCCCCTCCACGTCCCAGTTGTCAAATCAGCCTTCCTAAAGTACAGGTCTAACCATGGCATCTCCCTAGTGGTCAACTCCATTGGCTCCTCCAGGATCAAAAAGAAGATCACGTTTTGGCTTTGAAAGCCCTCCATCAGGCCCTTCCCACCTTGGCAGCCTTCTCATGGCATGGGTCGTTGTACCCCCAAATTATAGAAGCGTTTCAGGCCAAACTGTAAGCAGGGACGTTCCTTTGCTTCCTTGTATCTTTGGGACTAACCCTAAAACATCTGAGAGCTCCTGAGAAGACCCTGCTGTGTCGAAGGGAAAGTCCCCCGAGAGGATGATCCTCCTTGGATGGCCCTTTAGGTTTTGAGGTGGACACAGATCCACCTCCAAGCTATGCTTTGATGCCGTCCGGTTGTATCTAAGATATCTATTTGTCCCCTAAACTATGAGGGTCACCCCCTATGTCTTCAGGACATCTGACACCGGTCAGATGACCAACCCTACTTGTGCCTGAGTGCATACCCTCCTCCAGTCGCGGGTCACCTGCTGTCAAGAGTATAAAGACCCCAGAACTGATCGCCTCTGGGAGCTGGCTTTCCATCTATGCCAGTGGTTCCTAAACTTTTTTGGCCTACCGCCCCCTTTCCAGAAAAAATATTACTTAGTGCCCCCTGGAAATTATGAAACTATTTATTGAACTCAGAATAGAATGTAATACAAAAAAAAGTGTGGCCATCACCGCCTCCCTGGATCGCTGCAGCACCCACCAGGGGGCGATGGCGTCCACTTTGGGAATCACTGATTCTATGCTGTCCTTCCAACCAACTTCAACATTACCTTCAAAATTAATACATCTCTTTTTATTTTGAAGCTAAGTTTTAGTCTTGCATTCTTACAAAGGGTACCCTTCCTGAACCCTGAGGGTTCACCTTAAGCCCCCCACAACATGCACACCTTCTACCTCCCACACCCCCTTCCAAGACATTCCATCTTCTGTCTCTTAGAGCATCTTTCTGTCTCCCTGGTTACCCTCCTCCCTCCCCCCCCCCCCCCATGCCTGGAACTCTCTCCCTTTTGATCCCTGCTTCCTGGCTCCCTGGCTTACTTCTAGTCTCAGCTAAAGCTCCGCCACCTTCTGTAAGAGATCATTCCCAGAACTTCTTAATCATAGTACATAGTACAGTGTCTCTGAGATTTTCATTCAGTCATTTCAATTGGATCTGAGTTTTCATAACCCCACTTGAGATTTGCTTGGTAAAGAAACTGGAGTGGTTTGCCATTTCCTCTCCCAGTGGATTATGGGAAACAGAGATTAAGTGACTTGCCAAGGGTCACAAAGCAAGTTAAGTGTCTGAGGTCATGTCCTTCTCCATTTCATTTTCCAGATGAAGAAACTGAGGCAAACAGGGTTAAGTGACTTGCCCAAGGTAACATGATTACTTGAGTGTCTGAGGTCATGTCCTTCTCCATTTCATTTTCCAGATGAGGAAATTGAGGCAAACAGGGTTAAGTGACTTGCCCAGGGTAACACACAGCTACTTAAGTGTCTGAAGTCATGTCCTTCTCCATTTCATTTTCCAGATGAAGAAACTGAGGCAAACAGGGTTAATTGACTTGCCCAGGGTAACATGATTACTTAAGTGTCTGGGGTCATGTCCTTCTCCATTTCATTTTCCAGATGAGGAAACTGAGGCAAACAGGGTTAAGTGACTTGCCCAGGGTAACACACAGCTACTTAAGTGAGGTTGTATTTGAACTTGGGTTGTATTCCCAATTCTAGATCACTTCCATCTAGCTGTCCTCTGAGATTACCTCCCATTTATCCAATAAGGAAAGTACATAGTTGTTTGTATCATCTCCTCAACTATATTGAAAGGTACTTGAGAGCAGAAACTTCCCCCACTTTCTTTGTATCCCCCATGCCTGGTAGCAACTTAATGAAAGCTCGTTGATCCCCTTCTTCCATCTTCCATGGCTCTGTTGGTGGCTCCGCCATCACCCCAATCTCCCAAACTGGAAGCCTCCTAGTCCTATTTGAGTCTCTGATCTCCCTCACACCCCTCATGGTGTAGACCGGCCACTTCTTCCTGCCCATTGTCCATCTGTCCTTCCATTCCCCACCGCTCTCTAAGTGGTCTCCCTGACTCTGTCCCTCCCTTCTCCATTCTGCCCTTTCCGCAGCGCCCAATAACCTCTCTAAAGCGCCCGTCTGACTCTAGCATCCCCTCTTTAAACATCGAAAAGGCTCCCAGCTGCCTCTCGGAGAGACTCCTTAGCCTGGCACTCGCGGCACTCCCCGGACTCCCTGCCCACCTTATTTCAGACTGCGCCCTCTCGTCCCCTCACTGCCCCGGCCAAACTGGATGGCTGGCTCCCAGCATCTGGAACGGAGCCATCCCCGGGAGCAGAGGGGCTCCTGATCGCCATCTTTCGGAATAATCAGCTGACATTACATGGAGTTTTGAAGCTTGTAAAATACGTCTCTTCTCATTTAAGCCTCACGACAACCCTATTGAGGCAGGTACTCCTGGCATCGTTTATTCCCATTTTACAGATGACAGAAACTCGGCGAGGGTAAGTGAGTTGTGTCTGGTCACGCAGCTAGTAACGGTGACAAACTTTGAGCCCAATCCTTCCAAATTTCAAGGTCTGCATGTCAATAATAATAATAATAATAAATTGATAATATAGTTAATTATAGCTAAAATTTATAGCATGCCAGACACTGTGCTGAACACTTTACAAGTGTTATCTCATTTGATCCTCACAATAACCCTGGGAGGTGAGTACTATTATGATCCCCATCTACAGATAAGGCAGCTGAGGCAAATGAGTTAAGTGACTTGCCCAGGGTCACACTGTTTGTGTTTGAGGTCAGATTTGAATGCAGGTGTTCCTGAATCCACTAAGCCACAAAAGGCTCAGCTCACATGCCATCTCCTCCGGGTAAGTTTCCCCCATTCCCCACGGGAAAAGTGGTTTTCTTGCTCAAATATTTTTTGCAGACCATTTGGTCTGGATCTGTCCTTTGTCCCATCATTCTTTGCTTTAAATCATATTTATTTATGTATGTGTCTATCCCTCTTGGAAAATATAAGCTTCTTAAGAAGAGAAATTGTATTTTTTTTATTTTTATATCCTCACTGCCTGGCTTAATGCCTTGTGCATCTGTTTCTATATGTGCGTGTATGTAGACACACAAGGCAACATATGCGTGTATACATACATATATTGATGTATATGTGTACATATATGAAATTTAGTGCCTTAACAATAAATATTTGTTGAATATTCAATAACACTCCCATAGTTCAATTCAGCCGGGCAGATGAAGAGTTTAGCTTTCCTTCCTGTCTCTGCAATTAGATTACGAGCCCCTTGAGAGTAAAGTTTGGTTTTGCCTCTTTTTGCCTCCCCAGTGATTAACACAGTGCCTGGCACATAGTAGGGGCTAACAAAATACTAGCTGATTAGTTGGTAGTTGACCATCTCTCCATGGAGCTCAGCAGATATGTTTCCTGCCTTGAACAAACAAAGCACAGTCAGGAGCCATTCCTGATTTCTATTCCTCTGTCTACAGAAAAGATGGCCTAGAAAGGCTGGCATCCCCCAGTGTCTGTCAAATAGAAGTCAAATTTGACTAGAAACTGGGATATTTGCTCCTGTTCCTGGCCTTTGGCAGCTTTCTAAACCAAGAGGGACCATAAAAGCGATGAATATGGACAAAGACAAACAAAAACGGGGATAGCAACAGAGAGAATGAGAGAGAGTGAAAGAAGAAAGGGAGGGAGGGAGAGAAGGAAGGAGGGAGAGGGAGAGAATTACAGAGAGAAAGAGAGACAGGGAGAGAGAGAGAATGAGAGAGAGAGAGACAGGGAGAGGGAGAGAATAAGAGAGAGAGAGGGAGGGAGGGAAGAGGGAGAAGGAGAGGAAGAGGGAGAGAGAGTGTCATGATCAGTGGTCTCTGTTGTCTAGTAGCCTAGTAAGGCAGAAAGAATTCTGGAATGGGATTCCTGAGTTGTTCTTCTAGATTGATCTGCCATCTAATGAGCTCAGCGGTGTTGGTTATCACTTCCTTCATTCCCTGAGCCTCAATTTCTTCACTACAAAATAAAGAGATTGGACTCAATAATCAATTGTTGTGCCAATCAATGACTTCCTTCAGTCTTTTTTTATTTTTAGAAAAATTTTCCATGGTTACATAATTCATGTTTTTACTTTACCCTTCACCCCCTCCCTACCCGCCCCCCCCAGCTAACTCACATTTCCACTGGTTTGTTTTTTTTTTTAAACCCTTACCTTCCATCTTATTGACTCCAACGCCGAAGAGTGGTAAGGGTAGGCAATGGGGGTCAAGTGACTTGCCCAGGGTCACATGGCTGGGCAGTGTCTGAGGTCAGATTTGAACCCAGGACCTCCCATCTCTAGGCCTGGCTCTCAAGCCACTGAGCCACCCAGCTGCCCCCACAATTCCACTGGT
The DNA here is from genome assembly GCF_016433145.1 of Gracilinanus agilis. Lineage (NCBI taxonomy): Eukaryota > Metazoa > Chordata > Mammalia > Didelphimorphia > Didelphidae > Gracilinanus > Gracilinanus agilis. Next base: position 679,333,465 of record NC_058131.1, read on the forward strand.
TTTAACATGTGTGGTCAGTCAAGACTTATTTACACATTAATTGATAGTTACATGGGTGTGGTCTTTTCAGGTCTACATCCCCAATCATGTCCTCATCAACCCAAGTGTTCAAGCAGTTGTTTTTCTTCTGTGTTTCCACTCCTGCAGTTCTTCCTCTGAATGTGGGTAGCGTCTTTTCCATAAATCCCTCAGAATTGTCCTGAGTCATTGCATTGCTGCTAGTACAGAAGTCCATTACATTCGATTTTACCATAGTATATCAGTCTCTGTGTACAATGTTCTTCTGGCTCTGCTCCTTTCACTCTGCATCAGTTCCTGGAGGTCTTTCCAGTTCACATGGAATTCCTCCAGTTTATTATTCCTTTGAGCACAATAGTATTCCATCGCCAGCATAGACCACAATTTGTTCAGCCATTCCCCAATTGAAGGACATACCCTTGCTTTCCAGTTTTTTGCCACCACAAAGAGCGCAGCTATAAATATTTTCGTGCAAGTCTGTTTATCTATGATCTCTTTGGGGTATAATCCAAACAATGGTATGGCTGGATCAAAAGGCAGCCATTCCTTTATTGCTCTTTGGGCATAGTTCCAAATTGCCATCCAGAATGTTTGGATCAGTTCACAACTCCACCAGCAGTACATTAATGTCCCAATTTTGCCACATCCCCTCCAACATTCATTACTCTCCCCTGCTATCATTTTAGCCAATCTGTTAGGTGTGAGGTGGTATCTCAGAGTTGTTTTCATTTACATTTCTCTAATTATTAGAGATTTAGAACACTTTCTCATGTGCTTATTGATACTTTTGATTTCTTTATCTGAAAATTGCCTAACTCTTGCTTGGTTTTAAAATCTTTCCTTTCCCAGAGATCTGACAAGTATACTATTCTGTGTTCACCTTACCACTCTTCTGTCTTGGAACCAATACATGGTATTGATTTTAAGACAGAAGGTAAGGTTTAAAAAAAAAACCCAAAAAATGAAAGTTATACTGAAGATAAACATGAGAGCCAGGGCAAGTAACTGAAGGTGACTAGAGTGACACAGTCCTATGGAAGTATTAGAAATATGGGCCTGCCAAGGGAGGCCAAAAGAGCTTTTATTGGGAGTAAAATCAAAGCTAAGGAGAGGTCTGCAGCACACAGAACACGGGGATTATCATAGCAATCCGAGAAAATACAAAACTCTTCAATATTTCTTTTGCTTCTGTTTTTCGTACCACGGAGAATAATCTTTGGTTTGGGAAGATCAAGTGATCGTGCGTCTGCCCTTGGCCCGGGTTGTTTAAACGGTTTATCGATGACTTCAATGAAGGCATAGATGGTTTGCCTTGTCATATTTGCAGATGCCGCAAGACCGGGAGGGATGGCTGCCATGCTGGACGACAAGATGCAAACAGATCTCGACAGGTTAAACTATGGGCCAAGTTGGATAAGATGATATAATAGATATAAATGTGAAGTTATATATTTGGGTTCAAAAAATCAGCCGTCGGGAGTACAAGATGTGGCCAGACATCCAGTCCCATGGAAGAGTCCGTACCGGACGGCTGGCTCGACAGGAAATCAGCGATGCACCATGACTGCTACGAAAGCCTCAATTCAAGCTCAAGGGAGAAGGGGAGTCCAGAATGGGAGTTTTATTTGAGTGGAGTTAGAAGTCCTTTTTTATCCTTATATTCTCAATAAATAGCTTATTTTTGTATAACGAGAGTCTCCTTAGCATCCTTGCGCCTGACCCTGAAGAGAAGTTCACTTATGAGTTTCACTTCACTGATATAAACTGAAGATGCTTTGTAAGCACAACAAAGTAGAGTATCTAATCGATTTATAATCAATAATCAATGCATTGCTTATTATTTTTACAGCACAAACAGCCCCAAAGAATATCGGGATGGAGAGGTCTCTCCCCTCTAGTGACACAGGCTCAGACTCCTTCCACCATGGGCAAGGCTGGCAGGGGACAAAGGGAGGTCAGGATAAAGATGGTTCCACTTTTTTTTAAGGCTCCAGCCTCCTGGAGTAGTTTTGTGAGTGACAGTCTATACAGGGAAGACCCGCCAGGCACAGATGCCTCTTCAGAGGAAGCACCTGCTGCTCCTCTGGGTGCCACCGTCCAGAAACAGAGAAGATGACGGCCAGCAGCTCCCTGCTCAGGAGCGTTTGAGGTGGCCATTTGTCGATGAATACGAGCATGATCGTGCTGGCCACTGACTTCCCAGGCAGAGTATCCGGGACATGCTGAAGACTCTCTCAAGGCTCCAGTGTGACCTTCTTCTTGCGATTTAGAAGCTTCGAGTGCTGCATCCAAGAGGAAGCTAGATTCCACTTCTAAGGCTTAGGAGGACGGCATAAAACGGAAGACCTTCAGGGACATTCGGTGTCTTTTATGGTTGTAAACCACCAGAGGCAAAAGCTTCAGCACAGAGGGCAGGTCTAGGAAATGAACTGGTCCATGGCAGTGAATACCTCCAAGCTCTTGGCCAGAGACAGGAGGCAGCTAACAAATGCCCAAATGTGTCAGGGCACCTGAGATCCCTCTGATGTGGGGGTTCCCTCCAGTAATACGGAGCATAATTTCTTGTCCATGCCTTCTCTAAGCTAGTCTAAGGCAGGAGCTCTGAACTTGGGAGTCGTGAATTTGTTTGGATTTTACTCTAATTGAAAGAATTGTTGTTTAGTTGTGTCTGACTCTCCACGACCCCATCTGAGATTTTCTTGTCAAAGGGACTGGAGTGGTTTGCCACTTCTCTTGATAGCAGATTAAGGTAAATAGAGGTTAAGCAAATGACTGGTCCAGGATCATCCAGTTAGCAAGTGTCTGAGGCTGGATTTGAACTCATGTCTCTAGACTCCAAGCTCTGTGCTCCATCTGCTGAGTCACCTAGCTGCCTTCTAGGCAAACAGGGGTTAAATGACTTGCCCAAGGTCACACAGTTATACAGTGTCTAAGATCAAATTTGAATCAGGTCTTCTTGACTCCAGGTCCAGAGCTCTATCTCACCACAGTATCTCAATATAATTAGTTTCCTTTACAGCCCCATGTATTTTGTTCAATTCCTTTAAAAACTTTTTTGGAGGGCAGCTAGGTGGATTGAGAGCCAGGCCTAGAGATGGGAGGCCCTGGATTCAAATGTGGCCTCAGACACTTCCTAGTTGTGTGACCCTGGGCAAGTCACTTAAACCCCGTTGCCTAACCCTTACAGCTCTTCTGCCTTAGAATCAATACATAGTATTGATTCTAAAACAGAAGGTAAAAGTTAATTTATTTTTTTTTTTTTGCAAAGGGGCCCATAAATTTCATCAGACTGCCAAAGAAGTCCATGATTCCATAAAGGTCAGGAACCTTTGGCTAAGTAAGGGATGATAAAAATATATTTGCCTTCTCTCTGTCTCTTTTTCTCTCCACCTTCTCTCCCTCCCTGTTTCTCTCCTCTCTCTCATCCCTGTCTCTGTATCTGATCTCTGCCTGTCTGTCTCTCTCCACCTTCTCTCCCTCCCTCTTTCTCTTTTACCTCTCTCCTCTCTGTCTGTTTCTGTCTGTCTCTCTCCTGTCTTCTCTCTGTCTCTTTCCACCTTCTCTCTCTCCCTTTCCCTCTCTCCTATGTCTATTTCTGTTTTTTTTCCTCTCTCTGCTGTTTCTGTCTCTGTCTCTTTCTTTCCACTTTCTCTCTCTCCCTTTCCCTTTCACCTCTCTGTCTCTGTTTCTGTCTCTTTTTCTCTCTCCATCTTCTCTCCCTCCCTGTTTCTCTCTCCTCTCTGTCTCTCTTATCTCTGTTTGTCTGTCTCTCTCTCCACCTTGTATCCCTCCTCTTTCACCTTTCTCCTCTCTTTCTGTTTCTGTCTGTCTCTCTCCTGTCTCTCTCTTTCCACCTTTTCTCCCTCCCTCTTTCTCTTTCTACCTTCTCTCTCCCTTTCCCTTTCCCCTCTCTCTTCTCTGTTTCTGTCTTTTTCTCTCCACCTTCTCTCCCTCCCAGTTTCTCTCATCTCTCTCCTCTGTTTCTATCTCTCTCTCTCCTCTCTGTCTTTGTCTCTCTCTGTATCGCTGTCTCTGTCTTTGTCAGTCTCTCTGTCTGTCTCTCTATCAAAGTGACACACCAAGAAGATGGAGCTTGACCTGAGTTGAGGAGTCAGGAAGACTCGAGTTCAAGGCTAGCCTCAGACATGTAACCAGTTGTGTGATGGGATGATTACTTAATGTCCATCTACCTATACAAATGCTAACAAGGATGAGGATGTATCCACCAGGCCAGATACTGTAAGAAGCAGATACAACTTTGGAGAGCCCGAAATGTCTAGGAGCTCGCAGGGAAGAAAATTCATGCAAGTTTGTTGCAGACTTCGTGGCCTCAGATGTCGATACGTAAACACACACAATATGGGGAATAATCGAGGAGAACTAAACCCCCACTGCCTAGCCCTTACGGTTCTTCTGCCCTGGAACCAATACACAGTACTGATTCTAAGGTGGAAGGTCAGGGTGAAAAAAAAAAGATATACTCATGTGAGGAAACCTGGGAAGTAGAGGTGGGGAGGAAACATGGTGGAGCACATTTGGGTAAAGAAAAGACTACTATCAGGGCAGACCACATCTCAAGGAGCTTGGAAGAACCATCAATCATGGAGTTCAGAAGACCAACCCCAAGTCTGGCAGCGAGGCAGGCATGGAGTGGTGATGGAGGACTTCCATTATTGGGAGAGTGGCTGAAGCTTTCTCTCTGCCAAAAGCAGAGCAGTGACTGATTCCCCCACTCTCGTCAATGATCATTTCATCCTTTGAAAGGTGGAGGAAACAACCAGGAGGAATTCTGTTCTGGACCGGGGAGGGAACTGTTAACAGAGATGGAAATGATGGAGAAGCTGGAATGGAGGAGAGGAAGGCTCAGCACTGGCATTGGGGAGAGATGATGACAAAGGCTTCCAAGAAAGGATAGATCCAGACGAATTCTCCTGGAGAAAGCAGTCAGCCCCTGGAGGGATGGGGAGCTCTCCAGAATGAATGACATTCTGAAGAAGCTTTCAGAAGAGAAGGAAAAGGGAGAGTTGTTAGAAGGGGCCACACAGGGAATTTTTCAACTGACTTCGAATTTAAAAAGATGGGTCTAGAAGCTGGACAGACTAGGGCAGAGAGTAGGATGAAGAATGGAAGAATACCAAAGCCTGGCACGAATCTGTTAGAATAGATTCAGCCAGAAGGACTAAACTCAGAATGAATTGAGCAGCTAACAACAAGGGGTGAGGTTCTGTTGTGATGGTTGTTTTTTAGGGTATATTGAGGGCATGAGGAGGTGGATGGGACAATGAGAGCAGACAACAGAGAGAACCTAGAACTACTTTGCTCTCTTTTTGCTTCTGCTTTCTTTGCCAAGGAGAATGCTCTTTGAACTGAATTTGTCCTTGTTTTTGAGTCATGTAGGACTCTCCTTGATCTCAATGGGGCGTTTCTTGACAAAGATACTGGAGTGCTCTTCCATTTCCTTCTCCACTTCATTTTCCAGATGAGGAAACTAAGGCAAACAGGGTTATATCATTTGTCCAGGATTACAGAGCTAACATTAGAAGTCAAATTTGACTCCAGATCTGATGCTCTATCCATTGTGCCACCTAGCTGTCCCCTTTGAACTAGAAAGAAGAGAATAACAATGGCTCATAAGGACATGAAATCTATAAGTAGGGAGAGATGGTAAGAGGGCATCTAGCTACCCTTGGCAAATTCAAGGCACCAGGCAAAACTGAACTCCATCTTAGGGTATCAAAAAAACTGGGGGGGGAGGGGAAGCAATAGTTGGTCTACATAGTTAGATCTTTGAAGGAAGATGGGAGAGGGGCTTCAGAACCAGGGGCAGACATGTGTGACTCAATTGTCACAGAAAAGAGAAGGAAACTCTATAGGGACCATAAGTCAGGGAGCTTCATTTTGACTCCTGGCAAAAACCTAGAATGATTTTAAAAGGATGATCAGTGAATATCTAATAAAGGAAACAAGGATCCACAAGATTTAGCATGGATTCATCACCAAAGGGGGGAAGGGCTGAGGGGTGCACAGGCGGACCCTGGCAAGGGTTTTGGAGAAAGCCAGTCCCTTTGGCTCAGGCTGAGAAGAGCCACCAGGTGGGGAAGGGTGGGCAAGATGGAATGGCTAGTCCTGAATCTGGGGTCTGGGAACAGCAGACGGAAGGGATTCACTGTCTGTCTGGGGAGAGGCAGGGCTGCTGGGCCAGGCAAGGACCCTGTGTTCCTATTCTGTTGTCCATCTCATCCCATTAATACAGTAACCAAAAAATACTCTACCAGATGCCTCTTGGATCTCTGCTTTTCTAGGGCTTCCCAAATCCTTGTCCCAGGGACTAGAATCTTTGGAAACATGACTTAAATGGAGATCCTGTTGAGATTTCTGGTTGCTCTAGGCTAAAGCTAGGATAACGATATTAATAATAATAGTAACAACAACAGTAATGATGTATATCCACCTTTAAGGTTTGCAAAGCACTTTACATATATGATTTCATTTGATCTTCATCATAAAACTGGAAGCAAGGTGCTGTTATTATCCCCCCTTTAGAGATGAGGAAATGGAAGCAGATAAAAATGAAGTGACTTGTCCAGAGTCAAACAAACTAGTGAGTGTCTGAGGCAGGATTTGAATTCAGGTCTTCCCTGACTCTAAGTCAAGTGCTATTTCCATTGTGCCCAAATGTCTAATTTGAGGATGAGTTGCTGGGTAAGGCTGTCTTTTGTTCTGCTCAGGCTCCATCGTGAAGTTTATTGGGGGGGACAATGGCCAAAATAGGGTGGGATTAAAGGGGAAAGTGGAGTGTAAACTGAGTGTGGATGATAGAACAGAAAATAGACTTCAAGAAAATCCTTCTGCCTTATTCCTGTGTACTTCTCTTCCTCCCAAGGAAGGGTCCAAATCTAACAATCTGAAGAGGTCTTAGGGTAATAGTTAGCATTTATATCCCCGCCTTTTTAAACTCTACCTTCTATCTTAGAATTAATCCCAAGTACCAGTTCCAAGGCAAAAGAATAGTAATGGTTAGACAAGGGGGATTAAGTGATTTGCTCAGGGTCACACAGTTAGGAATTGTTTGGGGCCAGATTTGAACCCAGGACCTTCTATCTCCAAGCTCAGCTCTTTATCCACTTGAGCTACAGGGCCCCCTCCTCCACATACCTCTTTAATGTTTGAAAAGTATTTTAAAAATTTATTACCTCAACATCCCTGAGAAGGATGCTATTGTTGCTGTTCAGTGGCATCTGATTCTTTGCGACTCTGCAGACTGTACTGTCTGTCCATGGAGTTTTCTTGGCAAAGATACTGAAATGGTTTGCCATTTCCTTCTCTGGTGGATTAAGGCAAATGGGTCACACAGCTAGTGAATGGCTCAAGCTAAATTTGAACCCGGATCTTCCCTACTCCAGAGCCAGCAAGCTCTACCCACTGAACCATGTAAGCTGCCTCCTAGGGATGTTATTATCCCCATTTCATAGAAAAGAAAACTGAGGCAGAGGCTGTGAACTTGCCCAGAATTGCATACCTAGTAAATGCTTGAGGCAGGATTCAAACTCAGGTCTTCCTGATTCCAAGTCTGGCACCCTAGATGTCATTTAGTTCAGCCCCCTCATTTTACAGATAGGGAAACTAAGACCCAGTGAGGATCATTGATGAGGTTAAGTAGAGATAGGATTTAAATCCAGATTCTCCAGCTCCAAAGGGCCCCCCCAAGGCCAGTCCTCCTTGTATTGTACCAGGCTGCTGCCCAAAGTCCAGGAGTCCCCTCCATGAAGAATATCTGAAGAGAATCCTCTAGCCTCGGATCCAGTCCTTTCAGTGACCGGAATCTCTGTCCCTCCCCCAAAGGGCTGCCTGGTCTGCTGTTGGATGGACGCGGTGCAGCACAATATTTATCCAGACATTTGCTAAATAGGAGAGTTGGATTCGGGCAAGCTTCTCTGCTAGGTCCCTTCCCTAATGCGAAGTCTAATGGGGAGCGAAGGGGGCTGGGGTGGGGAAGGAGGACGAGGGATAAAGCCAGGGGAGATAAATGCAGGAGGGAGACCACAAGGTCTTAGTTGTGCACCGGCCCCTCTTGGGAGACGTCTAACAGATCCCTTCTGTGAGTTCTGACCTGTCTTTTGTTAGTATCAGTCCTGGCATCCCCGGGGATGGAGGGGCCTTCTGGGGTTCATTCCTGCCATCCCCCTGCCTCTGGGAGAGCCTTCCTCGCCATGGATTTATTCCTGCCCCCCTCCCCCTTTGTCCTTGCATCTCCTTTTAGCATCATGGCAGCAGCTGCTATTAGAGGAAGTTATTCCAGGGATCTGGTCTGAGCTTCAGTGCTTCAGTGGCATAAATCACAATAAATAACCATCAAGGATTGTACCGATTCTGCCTTGTGTTGTTTTGTTTTTCTCTGGATGCGAAGGGGAAAGAGCTATTTCCAGGGATGCTCTGAGGGCACAGGGGAGCCTGGGCTTCTGTGTGGGGGTGAGGGAAGCTCCTTCGTATCCTTTGACACATGACGAATCCCACCCTGCGGCGCACAGACCCCGGGGAACACCAGAAGGGCATCCCTGGTGGATTATTCCTCCATTTCTCCCAGCTGAGATTCAGGCACAGGCTTAACATGGGGGCAGGGAGAGAAGAGGCCTCAATGAAGGATGAAAAAACATTCTCAGGGAAAAAGAAACCACCAGAAGCTCTGAAAGGGGAAACCCCTCCTCCCCCTCCCCACCTTTAGCACCTCTCTCCATCCCCAGCCGTTCCCCATCACTGAGTAGTCCGTGGATGCGGTTGCCATGGAAACCAGGCCCAGGAGTCCTGTTGCTACGCTGGCTGCCACACAGACGCGTCCCCATGACAACTGCCCCTGGCGGCTCGGGTCAGGCCGATGCCTGCTTCTTGGAAGACACACTAATATGCCGGTCCTGTGGCCCAGAGGAGGGAGAGCCCTGCCATTTAGAGAGGAGAGTGACAGCTCCAGATGAGCCTGGCTTCCTGCCTCCTTCATAGGAGGAGTGGGGATGCCGTGGAGGAATCCCAGCCCTCCTCCTTCCCCAAACTCACCCTGGGAGAAGCTCTGAGGCCCTCCCTGCAAGCTCTCTCTGGGCCGGGCTCTGGACCTTTCCAGGCCTGCCCTTAGAAGGTGCTGGCTGGGGCAGAAGGTGGAGTAAAGAAGGGGCCCCCTCGAAGCTCAGCGAAGGAGCCGAGACGGGCCAGCGGAGGTCCATCTCCTGCCCGAGGGCAGAAGCAGCCTTTGGGGACACAGGCTGGTCACCGTCCCTGCGCCTCTGGATACCCCATCCAAGAAACATTCCACAGAACAACAGAACATCAGAGATGGAACCACTTTGCCTTTTCCATCGGGGTTCTGGGAGGGCAAGTCATTTACCCAGAGAAAAAGTGGCAGAGCTTGGCCATGATGGGCCTTCTGACTCGAGTGAGCGTTCTTAAGTGTCTCCCCTGGGTAATGGCCCTGTCAAGAATGAGAACAGGATGGTGACGGGGTGTCGGAAGGTTGAGTTCTAGAAGGATGGCAGGTCAAAGGAGCAACCCAGAACGTCAGGAGGGCCAGAGGACTAAGAAAAGTGGGTGAGGGTCTGACCTCTGTCGGCATTCCTGGGCCACCTCGGAAGCCTTCTGGGAGACCTCTGGTTTGGTCCCAGAGTTTTCACTTTTATTTAGACTTCCCTAACATGAACCTTGGCCCAAGTTACTCTGCCCTTGCAGTCCCTGAGCCTGCCCAGCTTCTAAGAACCAATGTCCCCGATTCCTAATTACGTACCTCCCTTCTGTCACTGCCCTCGTAACAAGATGTTCTGATCTGGCAGCCGCTCTCCCTTTCTCTTCTATTCTCTGAATTTCCTGGCTCCGGACAATAAGGGCGTATTTCCAGGGTTTATTCACAAGGAAGAAGAGGTCAATAATTATTTTAAGTACTTACTATGCGCCAAGCACTGTGCTGAGAGCAAAAAGGGGCAGACCCTGTTCTCAAGGGTATTCTGATGGAGAAAGACAACACGTGAGGAGGAGGCAAATGGAAAGGTTGAGGAGGAGGCAGCTGAGGCATCATGGTCAAATCCAGAGAATGAGGGATGACCGGTTTGGGCCCTTCTTCAAAATGGAGGTTCTGGGCAGAACTCACCAATGGGAGAGAACAGGTTGCGAGGGAGAGAGAAAAGGCAACTGAGGCATGATGGCAAATTCCAGAAAATATTTTAAGTTCAGAAGCATCAGGGTAAGCTTGTTAAGATTATCAAGTTAGATGGGGAAAGGACCTTCAAGATGATCTAGCCTGATCTACTCATTGCACAGAGGAGAAAACTGAGGTCCAGGGAAATAAAATAATTTGCCTCAAATTACAAAGTCTCTCTCTCATCTTTAGAATCTTCTCTCTCTCCCTCATTGCTAGTAGCCTCCCTCTTTAACTACCATATATATATATATATATTTTTTTTTTTAATTCTTGCTTCATTTTTTTCTAGTTAAGTTTTTATTTATATTGATTCCATCCATACTTACATATGTGCTTCTTGTAGGCGGGCTCCTTGGGAGAAGAGTATTTTATTCTCTGAATCTGTATATCTGGCTTCTAGTGATCAATAAATACTTGTTGATGGATGGATGCACATTTCAACTCATTCCTTTCTGGTCATTCTGTGACCATCCCGGGTCCCTCTGAGGTGAAAGGGCCCTTCCAGGGAGGTGCTGGAGGAACACTGAGCCATCCCTCAGTTGGCCCTTGATCTTGCTATATATAGCCCATATCATTTTTCTAGGTCACGTTTCTCTGAAGATGTTCTTCACACTCCTGATTCTGGGCAATTTCTCATTTATAATGGGGTAGAGATAGCCTGTCCCCACTGACCGTGCCTTTCTCATTGCTCTTTGGACCATCGTCCACTTCAGTCTTTGGGAAACAGGTGTTACTGGCTCTCAATCAAGCGAAGTCACCATTAACAAGATGAGTCTTTGTTTGGGGGGAGAGACTTGCATCGTTTCCTGAAGGCTGCTGGTCCTACCTTCCAAACCCAGGATGCTTCGCCTTATGTTTACAAGAACAAAAACTCCTCATTACACCCCCAAACTCCAAGATAGTATGGGCTACACAAGGCAGGAATGACCATTAGGATCTGGCAGACTTCCTTGGAGACTGGAGCCTACATGCTCCCACGTTCTGTGATTTTCAAAGGAAATTTGGCTCCAGAGGCATGAGATGCTCCTAAGAATAAACTTCTTGGTATTCATGGATGAATTAAGATTCTAAAAGGCCCGGAGAGATTTTCAAAAGACAAAAGGAAGGGAAACAGGAGAAGCCATGGTCAGAGAAAGCGGCTCACTTGGGTCTTGAAGGAAAGGAAGCACTTCAGTAAATAGAGGAGGGTGTGGAGTCATTCCAGGATCGGGGCAGTGTTAGGGCGACAAAGGCGCGGAGATGAAAGGGTGCACGTTGGCAGGGGTCCTGGGGGAGAGCCTGAAAAGGGGGGCTTGCCAACAGATGATGGGGGGTCTTGGACGTGAGAGGGCAGTTTCTGAAGGTTTCTGAGAGGAGGGGAAACCTGATGAGTGACGAATTGAGAAGATTATTTTGGCAGCTGGGTGAAGAAGACACTGGAGAGAGGATAGGCGGGAGCCAAGAACTCCGAGGGACTACCGGCCGATCTCGCTCTTTAATGGCTCCCATTTCAGGGATTCTGACCCCTCCAGGCTGTCACTCCACTCCCCCACTGAGTGCTAACCTCCCCCCCACCCCCAAGCTTCCTCCATTGGGCTCCTGGGAATGCGGCTCCTTTCTTAGTCCTTCCATCTTCTTGTCCTCCCCACAATAGTAAGTTTTACATAGCCGGCCTTTCTAGAGTGCTTATTCTCATTTTACACCCGAGGAAATGGAGGCAGACTTATCCAGGGTCACATGCCCAGCATGTCTTCTTGGTTCTAGGCTCCGTCCCTGCTACCATCTTGGTCGCCAGCCTTCAGGACTTGTGGGCCAGGACGGCGGTGCCAGTCTTGGGGTTTTCTTGGCACTAATACCGGAGTCCTTCCCATTTCCTTTTCGAGGGGATTAAGGCAGACAAAGGCTAGGGATGACTCGCCCAGGGTCACCCCGCTACTATGTGTCTGAGGCTATGCAGCTGTGAAGGGCTCACCGAGGGCGCATGTCTCCCTCGGTGGCCCTGGCCGCATCGCCGGCAGGAACAGCGGAAGGTCCAAGGGCCGCCCGGGACGTGCTGGGCTGTCGGAAGCCCCAGCTCGGGGTCAGACCCATCTCCAAAGCGGATTCTTGCCGTGGAGGCAGACTCTGGGCTCTGTCCACCGTGGGACACCCGGGGCGAGAGTGCCTCTGGAGTGGGGCTTTGGCCACAGATTTCCCTCCCGCCACTGGCCGCTGCTTTCTTCCTTGCCCTTTTTGGGTCAGGACTTGGGGTCCATCCTAGGCTGGAAGGTCCTTAAGAGAAGGTCTCTGGGCACCAGGCCCAGCTTGGACTCCAGGAACAGAACCCCTCCAATGCCTCACCCCCAAAGGCTTCTGAGCGGCAGCTCTGACCCAGACAGCAGCCCCAGCCCCGTGGGTCCTCCAGACTTCAGGGGACGATTATTCCTAAGTGTGAGTGGCCGCCTGGGGCCGGCTGGCCTGATTAGAAAGCTGATTAGGGCCTCCAGGGGAAATGAAAGGATCTCATCCCATTTCTTTCTTCCCAGCCTGGCCAGGAGGCTCTTTCGTGGGGCACATTCCTGTGGCGGCTCCTCACCTGGATCGCACTGGCCTTCCTGGGCAGGTTCTCCTCTAGCTGCAGGTCCAGCACTTGGTCACATCCAGGCTTGTTATTAATGATTATTATTACGTAATAGGATATGTTACCTTATTTCAATATATTTATATCCTATGTATTTAATATGAATATACAATAAATAAAATATAAAATAACATTTTAAGGAAAACATAATTTCATAATGTTTTATAAATATATGACAAATATATTTAGAATATTTTATTTTATGACTTATTTTAAAACCCTACATTAAATAGCCACTCTGTGCCTGAAGGCATTAAGTCAGAAGCGAGAGCTCTGCTCTTTGCCCATCAGACTGTGGGTTCTGCAGAGCCGGAGGCGGCAGAGTGGCGCCCAGGCCTGGACCCAAGGATGCAGGCCGTGGGCTCCGTGGGCAGAAGGATGGATCCGCCATCAGCAAACGGGCTAACGATGGAGTTCCGGATTCGAGGGTTCCGCTATTGGTTCTGCTTGACTGGACTGTGTTGAGCAGGTTTCTACGGTGGAAAAATGAGACATGAGAGGAGATGACTCCAATGGCTCTCTCTGCTGCTGAGCATCTCCCCCGAGTCTTCGCTTCTCCTACTGCCACGTGGGAATCTGCGGATGGGGCTGTGCGGTCTGTGCACGCGCCCTGCGGAGGCTCTAGAGGGCAGCTCCTGGCGGGCCTCCTTTGGTCCCTTTCCAGACCCGTGAAGAATTAAGCTGTTCATTTTGTAAGTGAAATTCAAATGATTTCCCCCAAACACGCCATCTTATACTCCCCAATCATGGGGTACGTTCGCCCTCGCCTCAGCCGCACGAGGGGTCTCCCGGCAGTTTTCCCCTGTTGGCATTTGATTGTTCAGAGGAACTGAGCACCCCGGGATAAGAGGGATTGCACTGAGAGGGCAGCTGGGCGGCTCAGGGGATGGAGAGCCAGGCCCAGAGACGGGGGTCCTGGGTTCCAATCTGCCCCCTCATCAACTCCTTTGCAGCAGAGGAAAACATGTGAGATTTGGAGAGGACCTGCTTGATTCTTGGCCTCATCCTCTTCGGGTCTCTGTCCTCATCTATGAAGATGTCTAAGGTCACCTCTCACTCTCAGTTCTCGAGGGCAATGAGCTTCCTGACGTTCTTATCCATGTGGATTTTCTTGGGCACCAGCTTCCAAGGGAAGAGCTTTCTTACTCTCTATCTCCATCCTAATATTTGGGGATTTGGTAAATAAATTTGTCCCACCCAATGGCTCCGATTGCTTCCAGGAGCAAATGCAAAACGCTTTATATTTTCAAAACCCTCTATGGCCTAAGCCCCTCCTGTTTGAGACCCACCCCCCCCAAGATCCAGGGACCTTGGCTCCTTTCAGGGTCTGTCCTTCATTCCTGTCTCTTTTAGGCTATCTCTCAAGCCTACGAAGCTCTCCACTGCCCTCCCAACCCCCCCAAACAACTGACCTTCCTGGCTGGCTTACCTTCTGGAAGGAAGCCCTCCCCAACCCTTAATTCTTGTGCTTGCTTTCTTTTAATTATTTCCTATTACCTTGTATATAGCTTTGTATATATTTGTTAAATGCTGTCTTTCAGAAATTCTAAGCTCCTTGAGGGCAGGGGCTATCTTTTGTCCCTTTGCTTATCCCTAAAGCACAATGCCTGGCATATGGTAGCACTTAATAAATGTTTATTGAATTGAAATCCAAGAGATTACAAATTTCAATCAAATTCTTACAGAGCATTTGCTTTCCTGGGCCAAAGAATTTCAATCTTTTCAACCCTTCTTCCCTTCCCTTCTGAACTATGGCCTTCTCTGGATTTCCTCTAGTTCTCATAAACCTTCCTAGAATTTCAGCAGCTAGGCCTGCCCACAAGATTCTAGGAGGCAGACATTTCACAATTTTCTCTAGGGGTAAAAAAATTCTTTTGGTGTTATTTCCAAAACCATTCTCTCCCAGAGAATTTATAAAAATGATTTTTAAAAAAACTGTCTCCGTGTGTCTATGAGATTCTCTAACTTTGGTTTCCTAAGCTTTCCCATTGAAAAAAAAGATTCCTCTAATCCCATACTGAGGATTAAAAAAAATAGCCTTTGGTGTGGCTCTTTGGAAGTCTAAAGAGATTACTTTTTTGGCCTACCGCCCCCTTTCCAGAAAAAATATTACTTAGCGCCCCCCTGGAAATTATGAAACTATTTATTGAACTTAGAATAGAATGTAATACAAAAAAAGTGTGGCCATCACTGCATCCCTGCAGCACCCACCAGGGGGCAGTGGTGCCCACTTGGGAATCACTGGTTTAATAGTATAAGTGGAAATCCTTAGCCCCTTTGGTCCACACTGGCTCCATATTTCTATTATTTGGGGAAACACTACTGTGGCAGTGAATCTGAGGCAGTGTAGAGGGCTCTGCCCTCTCTTCATCTTCCCATACTTGGTTCTGCCTCACAGATGGACTCCCAGGCTACTTAAATGACTCCTGTTTGCATAGGTGTGGGCGTGTAGTCAATAGGGCCTCTCTGAATTTCACTAGGTAGGTCCTTGACCAACACCCAGCTCATCATTGGGTCTTTATCTCAAGTCGTTCTAGCCTGGTAGGACCTACATGGTGGATAAGGTCTGTTGGCAGAGCCTTTGACATTCCAGGGTTTCCTCTGTTGAAGAGGAGAAATGATAGATGTCTTCAAGTATTGAAAAGTCTATACTATGGAAGAGGTGTGAGATTTGTTTTTCTTTTAAGTTGGGAAACAAATGTAGGTTTGGTGAAAGGAAAAATTTCCTCGTGCTGTTATCTTAAAGTGGAGTGGGCTGACTCAAGAAATAATTTTCTTCTTGGAGGAGGTCTTCAGGATGGACCCACCATTTGCCAGGTAAATGCTAGAGAGGATTCTTGTCCAGTTACGGTGGCCACTAACATCCCTTCCAATTCTGAGATTCAGGGATGCCATGCTGAAGCGTAAAGCACAGGATTTCACTGCCAAAGGCCCAAGTGAAAATTAAATTCTATATGGAGGAAGACAATCTCTGAATTCTAATATCTTTAAAAGATACAAAAGGATTTCTGACGAGGTTTCATTTTCCATTTTGGTTCTTGAGCGAAAACAACAATAACAAACCACAGCAATGATAACGAGAGGGCTCCCAGCTAAACCTAGGACAGGCCGGCCGCTATTACGGGATTCTACTGGGGCAGGCCGAAGAGGACGAAGCAGCAGCTGGTAGCCCCGTCCGGCCTGCTCCGGGGAGCTCAGGGTCGCCGGGCCAATGCCCAGCTCCTACTGGAACCATTACAGCTCTCCTGGGCGGGGGCTGATCCCGTCTGTCCTCCGCTCCTCGCCCAGTCTTTTCCCAGACTAGGATCGGCCCCAGCCGGAGCAGGAATTCCCATCCCAGGAGAGCTTCGAGCTTCGGCATTTTGGTGGCTGCTCCAGCCTCAGCCCCCGCCGCGTCCCACTCTGACCCCTCCGAGGGGGCCTGCGCTCATTCTGGAGGAAACTCCCCATTCACACCGATTTCACCACTGCCTTCTAAGGGAAGGGCCAGGGAACCAGTCCTGACTGGGCCGAGAACCCAAGGAAACCTCCAGGGTCCTCCCGCATCGCCTCGTCCCACCCCCTCATTGGGCAGTTGAGGACATCCGGCTCCTAGATGGGCTGTGGCTTGTCCACAGCAAATAGGCAGTAGAGGTCACAGAGCCAGAACCGGAACCAGGACCCCCGATTCCAACTCGGACTCGGCACTCTTCCTGCTGCTCCACTTTAGCCCCAAATTCCAAAGGAATCATGGGCCAGCTCTTGGGTAAGGGCCGTGAAGAGAATCAGAAGAACAAGACGAAGCCCCCTGGGTGCGGCTGCTCCAAGCAGGGCTTAAAGGGAAAACACCTCCTGCCAGCTCCCTGCTCCCTCTCCGCCAGGCCTGGCCGGCGCCTCACGGACGGTGGAGCCTGCCCTCTTGTGGCCGTAGGTGGCTGGACAAATGGAGATAGCCCAGGAAAAGTCTCTGCACTGGGCTTTCTCCTCCTTCTCCCGCCAGGATCCATTCCCAGCGGGCTCCTATCTTTCTACATTGTCTCAGTGGGGACGGGGTTGGGGTTCTTGGATTAGAAAGATCTGTCTCTGTCCTCTTACAAACGGCCCCATCCATCTGGTTTGGGTCCTCGAGGACCCTGACACCGAATACCTCCCATCAGACACTGGGGGGGGGGGGGAATGGCAAAAACGCAACCACCTTGGCCTCCGCCCAAATCACCCCACTCTTTACTCACCTGGGAACAATGATCAGATTTTTCTGCCGAGCATCCATCCATTCTGGTGCATCCCTTCTCCTCTATCAAGGGAACCTCCACGTTTGTGCTGCTTTGAGCAAAGGGTGACTTTGATGGCTCCTCTTGGGGGCAGGGAAGCCGGCAGCACCATTTAGGGACGTTTTTGTTTTTAACCATCATGCCTTCCTTTACTAGGAAACTCAGCGGGCCAGCCAAGTGTGGCTCACTGGAGAACACGGCAGTTTGAGAGAAATTTTAAAAAGAAAAAACTTTCTGACCAGACTAGAATTTGGTTGGATAAAAAAAAAAGTGTATTGGACTTCCAATACCAAATAATAAACATGAAATTGTTTTCTTAAAAAAAGTCATGGAATTTACAACAAATACGACAGAAAAGCCAAAAAAAAAGTGTGTACAGAAAGGAATAAATCTACACAGTCCTTCAGCTTCTCCTACATCAGATTAATAATTCAATATACAGGTTTGTTCCAAATTGCTCTGCAGAAAGCCGACATCCCACAGCTTAACTATCACCCTAGAAGATAGACAACGCTTCTGGTTCAAAGTCACAGGGTAATGTAAGAAAATGTATTAAACTGTGAAAAAAGTGTAATACAGAGTATATACCAGCTTGGATAAAATGCCTTTTCATTTTCTTTTTACCTTTTAAAAAAACAACTTTGAAAAGTTGTTGAAAAATATGCCCCATGCGGACCCCTTTCCCAAGTTCAGGGCGGTAGGGACAGTCCCGGGGGTTCCCGGGGGTGCAGCAGTATTTCCGAGGAGGCGCCACCCACCCGGACTGCCCGGCCAGCCTTTCTTTGGGCAGACGCCGCTCCTCCCACTCTCTCCCTCCAGAAGGCATTTTCACAGTTGAATGTCAGCTTATGGGTATTCCTAAATACTGTCGGTGTCCAGCGGTCCGGTGGGGGCTCTTCCAATGCTCTACTTTTCATGGCCTCAGCGGAATAAAGAGTTCATCGTTTAGAAAAGTGCACCAAAAATCCAGAAAATGGGAAAAATCCCTTTTTACAAGGAAGTCGACAAGACAGGCTAGCCGGCTGCCAGCTCTGGCCCCGCTGGGGTCCTGCTGGGCAGGGGCAGATCTGTGGGTGGGAGGCTCCATCCTCTGCTTGGGGGCAGACATCAAGGCATGGCTCATTCCTCTGATTAAATAAGCCCAAGGGCTCACTGCAGGCCGGGCAGCGGCGGGCAGGGGGGAGCCTGGCTCAGACCAGCCTCCTCGGCCCCTGCTCGTTCCTCACTTCTGGCGGCCTTCACTCCAGACACTCGGGAAGCCTCCGGTGCTATTTGCTTTCCAAAGACATTCGTCCGGGAAACTTCCATCTTCCGCTCTTCCTTGGAACATGGATTACAGTCTATTATAAGGGATGTGGCTGTTTCAGGAGAAACTTCCGTTTTGAGGCAAAGGCAGGGATCTGGGCTCGAGGCTGGCGACTTGGACCTGGTAGGGAAAGGAGGAAAGAAAGAAGCTCTGCCGGGCTCCGGGCCGTGCTGTGCCTAGAAGCGAGGAGTCGGCGATCTGGCTCTGCGGATGGCTCTTAAGGGAGCCCGTGAGGGACACGTGGAGGAGCCCTTCTGGCCCGCCGCCTTCCCGAAAGAGGACTAAAGTCGTGACGGCCGCCTTGCCGCCGGGAGGGACCCCGGACGGCCGCTAGGCTTTGCCTCTGGCTTGGGAGCTGAAGAAGGCCTCTCCCAGGCCGGGGTTCTTCCCTGTAACTTCCCGGGCGCCCCCACGGAGCCCCTCGGCCTTCGACGAGGTTCTGACGGCGGCCTAGGCTAAAGGAAGAGCATTTCT
The DNA here is from genome assembly GCF_016433145.1 of Gracilinanus agilis. NCBI lineage: Eukaryota > Metazoa > Chordata > Mammalia > Didelphimorphia > Didelphidae > Gracilinanus > Gracilinanus agilis. Next base: position 679,352,289 of record NC_058131.1, read on the forward strand.
TAACCCAATTCAAACGAAATGGAGTGCCAACGAGGAACACCGGAGGCCGTGAGGCTTCCCAACGCTGCAGGATGCGGGAAGAGGACAAAACCGGAAACAGTGACGGCCCTCCCTTCCCTCCGCTTCCTCCCCCTCCCCAAACCCTCCCCAATACGGAAACTGCACAAAAAGTGACAACAAGTCTTTCATGGTTACATTTCATTCAAACAGATCTGTAATCTCACAGTGATGAGAGGAGAAAGTCAGGCCTTTAATAATTATAATAAAAAAATAATAATAATAATAAAAAAGCTTACAAATAGCAATGCAACATCCCTCCCACTGGCCCCCCTCCCTCCCAAGTGATGGACTGACTGTTGGCGAGGACAGATCACTCAGAACCAGAACAAACAGAACCCCAGAACAAGCCACACTGTCAATGATTTTCCATACACAAGAGAAACAAGCAGTCAAATGTCAGGCCAGGCTGTGGAAAACAACACTCTAGTTTTTCTTTCTTTTTTGGATTACATAAAAGGTTTTCCCTTTTTTTTTTAAAAAAAGATAAAATAAAATAAGAAACAAATAAATTGTACACAAATGCCAAGGTCCGATACTCGATAAGGGCGGCGCCAGCACGGTGCCGAGCGGAGCCTGGCGGGAAGCTCGGCCCGGAGGCGGCCTTTCCCCAGGACTCCCCGAGGCCTCGGAGGCAGAGGGCCGGGCGGCACGGCGCGGGGTCACCTGGGCGTGTGCTGGCTTCTCCTACTCTGTACAAGTCCTCGCTCCAAGGCCCAGTGCCGAGGCTCCGGGAATGGGGTCTGGAGTCCCGTCTGGCTGGAGGCGCTCACGCCGTCGTGATGGCATTAAGGTCCTTCATTAGTCCTTCCAGGTGGGCCATCTCTTTGGTCAGCTCGTCCGGTTCATAGCTCTGTGGAAAAGGTCACAAGTGAGTGCGGGCCCCTGGTCAGGGTCCTCCACACGCCGCAGACCTCCAGCCCCTGCTCTGCGCCCTCCCCACGGCCATGGGTCAGCCAGCGAGGCCCGGAACCTTGGAGAGCAGGAGGGAGGCCACGAGGCGGAGGGCAGAGAAGTGGGGCTCGGGTTTGGGCCCAGGCAGGAGACAGAAGGGCAGTGTAGACAGCAGTGGGGGCAGGCTGGGGGCCGTGGAGACCAGAGGGGTTGGTGGGGCTTCCTGAGCAGAGGGTGACCGAGTCAGAGGAGGTTTCAAGAAGGAGGGTCAAGGCCAGCTGGGAAGTTATTGCCACGGTCTGGGTGCGAGTGAGGACGGCCTGAACTTGGGGCTGGGCTAAAATCCATGTGAAGGGAGACACGCAACAGATCTAACCGGGATCCCTCAGATGGGGATCAAAGGAAAGGGGAGCCGAGAGGCCTGAGGCTGTAAAGGGGGGTGACACATCCCTAAGGGAGCCGGGGAGGCGAGGGGAGAAGCCCTCGGTCAGTCCTATGGGACACGAGAACGAGCCTGACGGACAGACGCTGGGCCAGCGGGGAAGCTGCGGCCTGTTGGGCCGAGGAGCCGGTGGGGCGGGGGTGGGCAGAGGGAAGCTCCCGGGCATCTGGCCGTTCATTTATATTAGAAATGCCAAACACGCAGGTTATTTCTTTAAAGAAGATTTTAGGCAACTTGAGAATCTGAAGACAAGTGACGAAAACCAACTCCTCCCCCAAGAGTTCTGGCTCGAAGCTCTGACTAGCCTGGTCTGTCCTCAAGCTGCCCTGGCTGGCTGCTCCCAGGGGTCAGTGGGCAGCTCGGGGGCACCTGGGGCCTGCGGGAGGAGGGAGGCCGAGAGGGCATCCTCTCCAGATCTCGCCTTCCTTTTCTCCCACTCACTTCTGACAGCCACAGACTGGCCACAAAGGATCTTCTAGCCCGCTTTGTGCTGCGGGGGCTGATGGAAAGCCTCGATCCTGGCCCAAGCCCGGCCCGGCCTGGGGGACTCTCCGCAGAGGGCCTGCCTGCCACCCCCGCCTAATCTACCTCCCGGTGCCCACAGCCCAATTCAGGCAAGGGAACACTTGGGGATTCTGACCCAGTTAGCGAATGGAAATTAGTTTTTAGTGTCCAGCCTGGGGCAGCAATTGAGGAGACAAAAGTCCGTCAGATTTTCCATCTACAAATGCTGCCCCCCAGAGCGGATGCTCATGTGGGGTGAGCGATGACTGGGGGGCTGAGGGGGACCACGGGACGGGGCTGGAAGGGGACGGATTGGCGCTCCGTGCCAGAAGCTCACGGGGGAGCCGAGTGGCGGACGGCCCACTTACACTCTCCGAGTCGTCCAGCATCCTGGTGGTCTCTTGCACGTCCGGGGCGCTGGGAACGATCACTGGCATGGGAGGCCGGCTTCTCCCCAACGTCCCGATGGACGCTGTCTTCACGGAGTGGAGGTGATGGTTGGGAGCTGAGGACAAACGTTCGCACCATCAGGAAGGTGCTTAGTCCCGGCCTCGGCAGGTACAGGGGCGCGACTCCCGTTTGTGGGGCCCTCGAGCCCTCTCCCAAGGAGGGAGGGAGGGGCTCGACGACCTCGGGTGGGGCTGACGTCCCTGTGAACCAATCTGGTGGGAAATGATCCCATCCGCCAGCTTGTGGGTGAAGAGCCACCCCCCACCCCGCCAGGCAGCTGTCACCCCGAGGCTCGGGCCCCAAGTTCCCCCTTACCTTGCTGGGACAGTAACGGTGTGCTTGGTAAGGCAGGGTCATAGGTAGGAGGCCCTGGAGGTGGAACTGCTGGCACAGCGAAGCTCTTTAGGGGATGAGAGGGCCGGACGTGGGCTGTAGGAAGATTGGGGCCGGAGCCTTCTTCCTGGGCACTGGCCAAATAAGAGGAGCTGGGGGCACCCTCTGGGTCTGGATGGTCAGTACAGCACGTCTGAGACGAGGAAGCTGGCAAGGTGTCCGTACTGGGGGTATTCCGAACAGATTCTATAGCCAAAAAAAGGGAGAAACATGAGCAATTCTTGGCTCAGGAAAAGTTAAACCTTAGGCTTTTGGCCATTTCTAATTGGGGGGGGGGGGGGCCTAAATTCGTCATCCAGACTACTCGGAATGCTGCTTTTCCCAAAGGAACTAATTTGTAACGGTGTGACATTCAAGATGGGCCACTCTGAAACCCCCAACAGCGCCAAGATCTGGCCTGTTCTTCTCCCCCTTGGCTGACACTTTACAAGGCACCAGGCAGACTCTTCTCTGAAGGCACCGACACTCATCTATCGGGGCACATGGCAGAGAAAACCTAGAAATAACTGGGATACACTCTGGGCTGGAGCAAGTGTAGGAGAAACATCCAAACAGAGTAAAATGAAGCACGAAGGGGAAGATGACCAGAGCTGGCAGGAGCGAGAAGGGGGTCCCCAGGGGGAGGGGGACGAGAAAGGCGGGGAGCAGCACGGACCCAGGTCAGGAACACGAGGCTCTCACAGATGATGCTAAGGAGGGATGTGGTCACATCCGGCTAGGAAGGCAGTCAGGACACTGTGGCAGTTATCCTGGGAGAGACAGGAGGAGCCTGACAAAAGCCCACGGCAGGGGGTGAGAAGACAGATGAGGTGGCTGCATTGGTCTTGGCCACCAAGCGGGTGTATGGAAGTGGGGCAGTGGCTGGCCAATTGGGGACAGCACTGGCCGGGACACAGCGAGGGTGAGACAAGCACAGGGCACCAGGGTGATGACGTCCAGCAGGCAGCTGCCACGGAGGGTTCCAGGTCAGGGAGAAGACAGGGAAGCCTTTACACTGGAGTCCTTTGAAAGAAGTTGCATCTTTGGTGTGTGTTTGGACAAATGTAGCTGGAATCAGGGAAGGGATGAGGCCGTTGAATGAGAAAGTCTAGAGAGAGAAGAGGGAAGGGCCAAGGCCAGAGGCTTGGGGATGGGAACATCCCCGCTTTGGGGATTGGGGGGATATGAAACTGGGAGAGAGACTAGAATTTCTCTGAGGTAAGCAGATGAGGAAAAAGAGGTAAGGGAAGCCTAAACAAAAAAGGTTTCTAATGGCTAAAGCCCCTGACAAATAAAAGCTAATGGTTCTTAATTCTCCCCAATTGTTCTACAGCTTTAGATAATCACTTCTGTGTTTTACTCTAACCACCTTTACTTAGCAAACATTTAGGAGGCTCCCAGTCCCTGACCCCAGAGTTCTGGACAGGAGTCCCAGCATACTCACTGAGTGGGAAAGGACTTCAGAGGCACTGAAGCCAGCCTGTGCTTGGAGGAGAATCTCCTGAAGCCAGGATGCTTTGCTTTTGCTAGAGACCTCTGGTGAGGGGAATGCACAGCCTTCTCAGACCATGGGACATCTCAAATTGTTGGGGAGCTTTCCTTGACATCTCATGGCTCCTAGTACTACCCGTTGTTCTCGCCAATCTCTCCTTCTTCCACAGGATAAGCCCTTCAAATACCTGAAGGTAGCGGAGTCTTCTCTTCCATGGAAGGAGCTCTGGGTGCAGGCTTGCCAACAGACCACCCCTGAAGAGCCCTTTCTTCCTGCCTTCCCAAGAAACCCTCAGCTTCCATCCTCCTGGTGGTCTCCTCTAGGCCCTGGAGCCCCTCGGCTTCTGTCCTCCTGGCGGTCTCCTCTACCTGCCTGTCTCCTCTACCTGCCTGTTGGTTTCTGGTCTCTGAGGGTCAGCCCCAGGCCACTATGACCAGCGGGCCTGGACAATGACAAGGACTGCTTGCGTACAACCTGGGGATCACACAAAGCTGGGCTATGACAGGCAAGATGGGCAGCCGGGTGAACCTCGTGGGGAAGAGGGTCAGTGGGGATGAATGGAAACAGTCAGAGCTGGAAGGGGCCTTTACGAGGCCAGAGGAAACAGAGGCTCCGGCACCTGGGGAGCAAGTGGGGGAGTCTGTCTGAGCTAGAGGAGAGACCTTCTCCTCGACAATCGATTCCCATCTTGTCTTTGTGGCACATTTCAGTGGTGAAGCCTAGGCGACGGCTAAGCTTTATCCAGTGAGAGAATGTGTGAATGCCCGAGAGCGGCCCGAATGCCAGCTCCCCTCACTGTGCCACGCAGACAGGAAACCTAAGACGGGGTGGGGGCAGGTGGAGAAGGGGGGGCCAGCTCTGTGATTCTGCTCCATCCAAGGAGACCCTGGGCTCGTGGCTGCCACCTTCCTCTTTGCCCCAGGCCCAGCCCCATTATGAGCAGCGGCTCTCTATGGCCCAGGGAGCAACACCTCTGGGAGCAGCCTGATCAGATTAAAATGCAATTGGGAAATATTCCTCAAAATAAAAAAACCTCCACGGAGGTTGCTGTTCGGTCTTCTGCATCACTGTGTCTCTGAGTGTGGGCAGCCTTCTGTGCAGGTCTTTCCTCCTAGCCACAGAAGCTCAGGTCTGTCCACATGAAAACAAATACCAGGCATCCCTCCTGAGATGGAGGCAGCCCCGAAGGAAAGGAAAGGGGAAGCTGTGCCGAGGCACCGAAGGTGAAAAAGAACTGGAGGTTTTAGGAGACGGAAAACGCCACATGAGGGAACAATCTGGATGTGATAACGGCAGCTGGGTGGCCCAGTGGATAGAGCAGCGGGTGCTGGAGCCAGGAAAATCAGAGTTCAGATGAGGCCATGGATACTTCCTAGCTGTGTGACCCAGGTCAAGCCACTCAGATTTGCCTCAGTTTCCTCAACTGTAAAACGGGAGGTTGTAATGGTGTCCAAGGATCGAATGAGATGTGGCGAAGCACTGAGCCCCGTCCCTAGCAGAGGACGTAATAAATGCTCATTCTCTCTCTCCTCCCTTCCCCTAAGAAAGCCGACATGATGTGAGGCAATGCCAAGAAGGGCCTAGGGTGGTGAAGATCAAGGAAGAGATAATCCTACCACAAGGAGAGTATTTTTCAGCTCTTGAGGAGGCCACTAATAATACGCTGGAGAATGTGCAGGAGGACAACCAGGATGAGGGAAGAGCCTCAAGTCCATCCATTTAATAAACTGAGGATGTGTTTTGAGAGAGGCTCATTCACAGTCTTCAAGTATGTGAAAGGTGCCCAGACTTGTCTTTCTTGCAATGGGAGAAAATGGCAAGAGGCAAATTTAGGCTCCCATGTCAGAAAAAGTCTCTTACCAATCAACACTCTTCTGAAATACAGGGGGGCTCTTGGGAGGCAGTGGGCGCCTCTTCCTTCCAACAAACACAGTGGTGGGGGGTGCTTCTGTACAGGCCAAGGTGGCCCATCCTCCTATAAGACCCTGGGGTTTTGATGCTTAGGATTAAAAAAGGTTGAAGATCCTTTGAAAAATTGACCAAAAAAGTAACATTTTAGTGAAACCCCTTATAAAACTTCCTGAAACCATATATTGACAGATGGATAAAAGCAAAGGTCCTAAAAAAGAAGAATGGGATTGTGAAAAGGTGTAAAGTATATTTTTATACATCAGAACCTATTTCTCATTCCCTTTCTTTTGCCTCTGAAAGTTACTGTGTCCAAGTTATTTAAATGAATTAAAAGCCTGCTACTTTAGAAGCACAGTGAGGCAATCTCTTTTCTAAAGAATCCTTTTGAAAGTAGACTATTACTTCTAATTTTTCCATTGGTAAATGGATTTTCATGTACTGAATTTTCTGTGTGGAGGGCAGCATTATTTTCCTACTATTACTGTTAAAACTTTTTTGTACTCTTACATGATCACGATTAATGCTAAGCAGGTTTCAAATGAAGAAATGCCACGCCTGCCACACAGACACAAAGACAAAGTATCCTCCATAGTAAAAGGTCCAATGAATACGGAAAAGACCCCTTGAGCACTGTGACCTTTCACCTGCTGACCGCCCACTCTCTTCTCAGGACTCTTGATCCCATGCTCTGTGGTTTCTGTAACATGACTCCCCCTCATTAGACTGTCGGTTTTTTGCTTTTTCCCTGCATCCCTCCCATTCAGCCCAGTGCCTGGCACACAATAAACGTTGCTGACTGATTTCCAAGCTGAGATACTGTTAGTGAATGAGGCTTTCTGCTAACTTCAGGCTGTCTGGCTCAGGCCTGTGCTCTTCAAGTGAGCCCCACATTGGAGGCTCGTCTATCACTCAACACAAAACCAAGGTGAATGTCTGGAATGGTGCAGAGGGGGCACCCTTGCTGCTGCTGCTGCCCAAGACTGGCAGGCTGGTCTTCCTGCTCTCATAGGCCCGGCATTCCTGATGTTCTCAGAGATGTCAAAACAATTTCAAGAATTGAACTGAATCCCAAGGGAGACCCAGTTTACTATGTTACTTATCCTGCTGACTTATCCGATTTTACAATATATCTAAAAGGAAAAAACTCCCATTTGTAAATATCGGGTAACAATTAATTATGCTTTTTCTTTCTAAGTTTTCATGGATTTAAAAAAAAGGAGAAATAAACAGTGAAGGGAAGTACTGAAGAAAGATGCAAGTTTATGCTCTTAGAAAAGGGAGGTTATCTTTTAGTCACATACCTTTCAGTGAACAATCAAAACAGGGGAAAAATGTTGGAGGTGAATTTTAGAGACAAAAAGAATCAGTTTAGGAAAATCTTAGTTTTGTACAGCATGTGTGATGCTCATCTGCAACAGAAGGGTGAGGAAAGCTCCCAAAACCCATGACTAGGCCGGGATTCTCATAAATTCTTGAACATTTTATTTCCCCCAATTCTTTATGGATGGATTCTTGCTGGGCCTGAATACTCATCTCTCACCTGTGGAATTAGCCCTGTCTGAATGGGACAAGGATGTGCCAATGGGCCATGGGCTGCCCTGAAGGTGGAGATGGTTGCGGGTCGGAGAGGCGAGGCTGCTGGAGTGGAAATGATGGTGAGGGTTATCGAGGGAATGGATGGGATGGGCACTAATCACAGCTGTGGATGAACACAAGACAGAAAAATGCTTAACATACCTTCACAGACACACATACATTACAGTAACTTTACAACCAGTCACTTCCCTCCCAACATATGATCCAACAATTCAAGGCCCTATGAAAAGGGACAGTTATTTATTGTTTTGCATTAATTTTCATGTCAACATTCTCTATGAAAACTACTTGCAATACAAATGCTATTTTAGCTGTTTCTCATATGCTGTAAAGGCATATAAAAATAGAAGTTCTTTCTTCAAGGAAATTATTAAACCATTCTGCTATTTTTTTAGCTGAAGTGCAAGACACTTGATGAATATTAGTTGACTGTATGAAAGAATGGTGGTACATCTGTAATACATACAAAATGGTATAATCTGGTACCCAAAGCATAACTCAAGAGGTTTTTTCTATGCCATCAGCTTAACCAGCAATCCTTGCTAGAGTCAATTCATAGACAGAGAATCTCTTGCTTTCATTTAAACATACCATTGTTTTGAGATTTGCCTGGAATCTTTGCTCATCTCTATACTTTGTCTGATAGGGGCTTGAGAAGAGTTGGCTACTCTGGGTGTGGAATATGAATTTAAAGTTTGAGGGAATTCATGGTCTTTTAAGAAAGTGAACATAATTCTTAATAAAGGAGCCTTCTATAGGAGATGGCTTCAAAGAAATTGGCTTTATACATGGGAGCCAAACACTCAAGTCTGGAGTCTGGGGAGAATGAATGTCCAACCTGAGCACTAAAAATGGTTTTTATTTTCACAGAATTTAAACTACAAACATAATACATCTTTTTTTACTTTGTACAAGGACTCTATGATCACTATGATTAAGCCTTATTACCTTTCTGAGCCTTAGGAAAATAACTTGTCATCAGGGTAGTGCTTAAGGGTTGCTGGGTCTCCGTTTTTAACCTTTATTCAGGTACAAACAAGTTAAAATAATCATCAAGGGCAACCTTGAAGAGGGAAAAGGTATAGACTAGTGTATACAGCCTGAGGATGAGCGAGTAGAAGGTACCATCCTACACCACTGCTTTGGAGCTAGTAGGGAAGGCTCAGGGCTGGTCCATCATACCTCAGACTTAGATCATTTGCCTTAGCTTATCCCCCTCCTCCACAAATCCTTATCCAGAAGTCTGGATGCCTACCACAGGGCTGGGGTCCCTATAATTTGGAATGATGGCTCTTCTCTATTTAAGCTAGCCAAGAGAAGCAGCATGGAGCAGTGGAGCTGGCCTCTGGGGTAGCAGGACCTGGCTCCAGAAGACAAGTGTCCCTTTGCTTCTCAGGGCCCACGCAGCTTTTGAAGAGCAGGGGCTGATCTGCACTGTTGTCTGGTACTGATGAAATCATAGATTTGGGGAAAAAAATGAAAAAGGCCACCTAAAAGTAACAAAGAGACTGCAGCTCAGTCATGTGCTTTTCTTTTAAATTAAATCCATCTTTCAGGGATCAGGATGTACACCAAAGAATGAAAGTCCCTACAAATCATTTAAACAGGGCAGTGCAGCAGGGGAGCCAGAGCCAGTGCTGCTCCCAGAAAGCCTTCTCTTTGGAGGCCGGGGTTGAGGACATGAGGCTTTACATCATCAGCAGAGAAATACTGCTTCACTTCTGAAGCATCAGCAAGAGGAAGACACAGGGATAAACCTACCGAATCCTCGCTGGAGAGTTCAGGTTATTGAAACATCTCCCAAAAGACAAAGCTCAAAGTTCTCAACAACTATCTTCTTTCACAGGGCGTTTCTGGGTTCTTAGCCTCTTCCCAACCACCATGTCACCAGTTGCTACATCCTACAGGAGCCAGGTCAGCTGAATTCTTTCCCCTGGGCAGTCCTCAGGCTCCTGGGCTTAGTCTGCTAGAAGACCCCACTCTACTAGTGACCAGGATACACAGGTGCCTCTTAGTTTAAGATGCAGTTCTGCACTGCATGATTCTCAAAACCCAACAACAGGAACAACAATTAGATTACTGCTATCAGGATTATTGAATTAAGAGAGATGACTCACATCTGCTCTTTCCTTCCACCCAACAGTAAAGTTGTAAGAATACATTAGTAGACTTTATACTTAAGCATACTACACCATCCCTGAAATAATTAATAAATAAAGTTGACCATATTTCCCCAACATGTATAAACTGGGAATGAATCTGGAAATAAGGATGATCACTGTTTTGTTATTTTTTTAAAGTAAAAATGAGCTTTATAAATATGATGTATATATATATACATGAAAACAATGAATTATCATTTGAATCAAAATAAAAATTAACTGTAATTTGTTGATTTATTACTTCTAAAGATATAATAAATGACGTGATAAAAAGAACATGTTAATGGTTGTGGGGTACCCATGAAAGGCAAATCATTTTTTATCTTTTCTGGCCAGAGGTTAGAGTGCCAGGTATAATTTCCTTCTATTTTTACCTGAAACATTCTCATAGGTTCTAGTAGATAGCTTTTCTTGAACAGAAACTGATAGCTGATGAAGAGATTCTCATGCTTGCTAAGTAAGTTTTTGGGACCTACCTCAGATACAACTACATGTAGAGGGGGATAAACTTTTCACTAAGCTTACTGAGGAACAAGGTAAGAATGACTTTCCTATCATTGGGAGAAGGATTATTCATGATTACTTAAATTAAAATGGCACTCCATGCCACAGGAAAAAAAGCCATTTTTTCCTAAAATTCCCATTAAGTCAAAGCGTTCAAAGGACTTTATTGTCTTTAAAATAATAAAATATTTTTAAGAAGCTTATCAGTGTTAAATAGATTATTAGGAAGGCCAAAATCTGTTTAAAAAAAAAAAAGAAAGAAAACTCTTGCTTTCATGTATGTTGGTTCACTCTTTACATTTCTCCATCACATGCTGCTTGTTGGGATGGTTAGCTCTGATTTTAATGTAGACAATCTACTTCTCTGGCCTGTGACTCCCTCACTACATAAGAAAGGATGACCACCTCAGTGGTTTTTAAAACTTCCAGGTAAGTGATACTTGCTTATAAAACAGTGTCAACTAGAATCTTAGCAGGTTTTTGATTGGCAGGCGATTAACAGTCTTGCAAGCTATCATCACTGAATTTATTCATGAACATTGATATTAGGACAAAATTAAGTTCAGCATTTGCTCATAGCTCATTCCAAATCTAGCACTACAAGTGGATGAGTTGACAAAAATACAATAAACTTACGTTGAGGTGGCTGAGAGTCAAAAGGCATCATCATTTTTGGTCTCATTCCTCGCCTTCCAGCCAACGTAGACATGCTATCCTCTGATTCATGCCCTGAACATCAAAAATCAGTTAGTTACAACCTAGTAGCCAGCCCAGCAGTACCATTTAGAAGCTTTACTGGAAATCATTTAAGTGGTAGAACCAGGAAAAACAGACAAAATGGTTAGTTACACTAATGAACAAAGTGGTTCTCAAAATATTACTAAAATACAATGTTTCTGAACAAATGGTACTTTTTTCCCTCATTAAAAGATGTTCACTACATGGTCAGGGTTCTATGCATATATGCTGTGAGAATAGAGGCAAGGGATGGAATTCTTGGGGGGGGGGCACAGAATCTTGGAGCAGGAGCCTAAATGACAGTTGGAAGAGCAGAGGGAGTTCTGGGAAGGATTGGCCTGAGAAGGGGGGTCTTCGGGGGTAAGAGCTCAAGGACGGGAGACGAGCTCTGAGCAAACTAAAGGCATCTTTGAGCGTTCCTGACCTAATTGGGAAGATCTGCTACCTTTGTTCACTGCCATCTTGATATCACCTCGGTCCAAGATCGTGCCAACCAGTGTTTGGGGGTTTCTGGACTCCATCTGGGAGCAGATCCCTAAACCCCCTCTTTCCTTGAACCTTGCCTCACAGAGACCCTTAACAAATATCGACAAACTAATTAGAGATATTGGGCATAGGCTTAGTGGGAAGGGCAGGTAAAGCTTTGAGTTGAAACAGACCTGGTCTCCTTAGGGCCAAGGACCTGAAAGGGGTTAAGCTTTAGGAAAACCTACCCACTGACCACCATCATTTTCCTTCACCCTTATCCTTTACCTTGTTATCTTGAATAAACACAAGAAAAGTCAGACAGTGTTTAGGATTACTTGAGAGACAGTTAAGGGAAAGAGTGCTGCAGCTAAATCAGGCAGTGATCCATCTTTAAGCCTGACCACCCGGGGTACAGAGTGGGGAGGCTTATGCGAGCCCTGGTTCAGAGCAACAACGAATTGGGACACTGTAAAAAGGAAATTGGAAAAAACCATCTAAAAATGTATATATTTCTATGGACAAGGGAAATGTATCAAAACTACATTTCCCTTGATCCAACATGGTCCAACTGGTTTCCGTTTCCGAAGTCTTGACGCAGGGGAGCGCTTAAATCTCGTGGGTTAGGAGGGAGTGGCTCTCTTCTTTGGCGAGTAGGCGCTTGGCTAGGAGGCAGTATGGAGGCGGCAGTTTTGAATGCTTACAAGCGCGTGGTCTAATGATTTTATCTATCAACATGGCTTTAATTAAAATACTAATATATATTATTATACCAGCCTTTATCATTTTTAATTCTTACAGACACTGAGTTCCCCAGCCTGTGTGGAAGCCTTTCCTCCAACTTCTGAGGGGTGGCACACCTTTCCCAGGTTCCCCAATTTCCTAGGGGACCCCCTCAAAGTCTCACAGTATGAGTGGCTAACAGTGAGAGAGGAGGGGATTGCTACACTGATTCCACCTTAGTCCCTTAGCTTTATCCTCCTCATCCTTAGCCTCCATAATACAATGCTTATCCTCTTCAAAAATGGAGCTTTCACAGACTATATCACCCTTGAAACCTTTTAACTCTGAATATAATCCAGACCAAGAAGATTCTAGCTGAATCTCAATGGAAATGAGGGAGAAGATATGAGATCTCTTTCTTTAAATACAACTTTGGTAAGGTTAATCTTGTTAATTAAAGAGACCAGGGAAACTCCTTGCAGGCTCATTACTTATTTACATTATTCCCAGATCAATCAAAGGAAAGTTCTGTAACCATACAGATTCATTGGACATTGGCAAAAAAGTCCCAAACCAAACCAAACCAAAATAATTCTATAAAGAACTGAAGACAATTTTAATAAAACCTACACTCACAGAGTGGGAAAAACCCTTTCACTTAAAAATAGTACCTCTATATGAATTCCGTCTTTGATGGATATTGCTGTCCATGGAATTATCAACAGGCGTAATATCTTGAGAGTTTCGTGGGATTGGGGTATCAGTCATGATTGGGTTTGGGTCTGGAGACTTATCAATGGGCTTTAACTCCAGCCTCTCATGATGGATCCAAAGGTCAGGAGGTTTGACATCTTTGGAATTTCCTTTGTACTTATGGGAACCGTTCACAGATTTGCAGGCAGCTCGTTTCCTATGGCAGGGGAAAAAAAAATTATAATTAGAAAAATAATCAAAACTTTTCTGTCAATAACAAAAAAAATAGGTTCTTATCTTTAATATATAAATATAAGATTTGCCCATTTAAAACAGGTTTGATCAACAAATAGGACTGGCTGTTGCAGTAGAACTGTTGTTTATACCATATAGAGAAGTGAAAATTCCAGATTAGAATTAGTGTTAGAAGGAAAAATGTTTCAGTGGGCCTGGACAATGGATGAAATGACCTAAAATTCTTAAACGAAAGTTGACTCAGAAAGGATTGGAAATGCTTAAGAATGAAAATCACACAAAGAAACACTTAAGAGTAAGGAGAAAAAGAAAGATTTGGACTCACTGGCTAAGTTAGGTTTTTAAAAGGCCATGTTCAGGAGATAGAAAAAAAGATGGGGAAAAGGAGAAAGGTACGAAAGCAGAATACAGCTGTGAGAAGTGGGAGACAAACACAATGTTGATGTGAACTGACACAAACATGACATAAATCAATGTGAAACCAGTTCTGATACTCTGACCCTCTAGTCCCACTTCTGGGTATGCCCCCAAGGAAGGGAGGGTTTCACATGCACCCTCCCTTCATATTCATAATGGAGCTCTAGAAAACAGTGTGTACACATCAATTGGGAAATGGCTGGTTGGTCAAAATGTGGCCAGAGAACCAGGAGGAGGATGGCACAGTGAATGAAGGAGCGTCAAGAAAAACTGATGCGGAGAGACAGCAGAATTCAGATTATTTATCATGTCTAAACAGCAACAACTAATCTTTCTGATGACCACCTGCTTCCTGCAGTTACACTGTCACTGTTATGTTAAGATTTAAATTCTCTGGAGACTCTCTCTTAATTTATGTGTATTTATTATTCTAAAAGTGGGTCAGAGAAGGAAAAGGCACCAGTCACTGGTGGCCGGCTGTTCCTTTCACAAGCCAGCGTCTCGCTGGATAGCAGGTGTGTCGGGGAGCTCTCTTGGGCGGTTCCCAGTCTGACCGTGTGTGGCTCCCTCGGCCACGGCTCTCCCGCACCAGCCCTCTCCTGGGAGCCCCTGTGAGCTGGCTGCCTTCCTTCCTGTTCTCTGCTCCCTGGGCTGTCCCTCTTCTGAGCCCCTCTGATGTGTGTCTCAGTCCAGCCTCAGAGGACCGGGAGCCAAGTGCTCCGCTGTCTGAAGCAATCTGCTGGCAGAGAAGCGCCAGGCTTTGTTCTTCATTCAGTCAGAGTGGGCCATTTCAAACTCAATATGAAACTCTCTCTCTTAAAACTTAAAGTCAATCTTGGGGTACAAGTAAAAAGGGAACAGGCTAGAGTAAAATTTCCAAAGTTGGTTTTAGGGGCTGTGCACAGAGCCAAAGGCAGAGGTGGGATTTGAACGTGGGTCTTCCTGACTAGTTCAGGCTGCTTCTTTGTGGTGGTAACAGAGAAGGCAGAACCACTTAACTCTCCCTCTGTCACAAGGATCATCTCTGGTCTGGACAAGGCTGAACAGAAATGGTGGCCAGGAAGCAGAAACCAACATACTCAGGGGTCTCATGGGAGGTGAGTGGCTGCTCCGCACATCAAGTCCCCCACTCAGATGAATGGATTCCAGGGATACTGAATGGAGGGGGATAAACCTGCTGGGCCACCATCAGGACCAGAAAAGATTAATGTTCAATTTCCTTGAAGGGTGAATGCAGCAGAACCCGAGTCTGGAGTTTCTACGTGCCTGGTTGGGGATCTGAATTGTCCTGCGTGGCTCCAGAAGGCAGACTTAGGAGGAATGGATGGATGTTGCCAAGAAGCATATTAAAGTCTAACATAAGGAAAAACTTCCTAATTGTCATCTATCCCAAAGTGTATGAATAGGCTCCCCTTCGCTAAAGTCTTTGAGCAGTTGGTATGGTTTGGTTTAATCTGTCTCTGAATTCTCTTCTGAGATTTTGTAATCAGTTTTTTAAGACAAGGGACACAAGTTAGCTGGGACTGTAGATACATATGTATATGTTATTTATTCTTTAAAAAAATTATGAACTTAATGCCAAAAAACCTGAATGTTTCACATACAAAATAGAACAGAAAAATAGGATTACATGTGAAACCACAAATCTCTAGTATGTAAATCTTGCTTTAAAAAAGTATAATTAATAAATTCAACTGTTCCTTGCAAAGCTTGATGGTTTATGTGTGTTTCCTTCTGTTCTCTTTTGTGCATTAAAAAATGCTTTTAATAATCTTCTTTGGGAGGCAACATTATTGTTAGAAACACTCCCCACCTGTTATTGCCTTCTGACACTACCTACAGTACTTAGTCTTTTAATTGGTACTTCTTAATCTATAGGCTATACAGATATTATCCAGGATACCTGATATTAAAAAAAAAAAAAAGCATGATGGATATGACTGTTTGATCTCAGGTCTGAAGTAGAAAATAGAGTCCAAGATTTTAACTACTGACAATGAAACTACAGTAAATATTTTAAGTTTGTAGGGACATAGATATTCGAATCTGGATCAATAAATGTAGATGTCTCCTGAAGAAAGGGTTTAGAGTGGAAACTAATTTAATTTTAAAAACTTTAAGAAGACAGAGGAAGGGAGGGTCAGATATCAGAATATATGTCAAAGCAGACCAAGAAAAGGTACATATTCTCTTCTGGGGACTTATTTTAAGACTAGAAAGAAAAAAGAAGGGTGCAGAGGCAAAGAGAATAATAGCAAACAAAACAAAGAGAGATTCAAAAGAACATGGCTCAGAAAAAAAATGATGTGAAGCTATCACTGGTGACCATTTGTGGGGCTTCTAAAAAAGAAAATCCTTTAAAATCATTATTCACATAAACTGAGCACATTAAAACAATCTTACTGCAGTCTCACAGAAAAAGGCCTCTGGGCCAGGGGCATCCTAATTATTATTTAGAACAGCAGTTCCCAAACTTTTTTGGCCTACTGCCCCTTTCCAGAAAAAATATTACTTAGCGCCCTGGAAATTAATTTTTTTAAAAAATTTAATAGCAATTAATAGGAAAGATAAATGCAACCTGTGGCCATCACTGCTTCCTGGATTGCTGCAGCACCCACCAGGGGGCGGTGGCGCCCACTTTGGGAATCACTGATTTAGAAGAAGAAACTGTTTTTTATATATTTCAAGCACTTTTAAGTAGCACACACAGAATTACTAAAGAAGGATGCTGGGCAGTGGGCTTAGGTATATATGAGGTTTTGGAGCAAAGACACAGTTTGAAAGTTTCGGTCACTGTGAACCAATCTGAAGCCAATTTCTCTGTAGATTCAATCGATTCTTATAAAGGGACCAAATGACCAGATCATCATGCTGAAATGCCCAAAACACTTCCTGGCGCTTACTGACGAGCACTCCCCACCTCTTAAATATCTTCGTTCAGCTCCTACAATCACACAGGAGGCCACTGGAAGTGCCAATGACATAACATTTAGCCAACAATTTCTAACTGGTGTGCTAATTGTATAGAGTTTGTATTTATTAATACAAGTAGTTCTCCCAAGTAGCTCTATTAGAAATAAACTGTTTCTTTAAAAATATTTTAAAATTAATTCATATTGGCCATTAGCACATTAGTCACATTCTTACGGATTCATCCGTTTTCTTGTTTTTTTTTGGCACACTTTATGAATGTGTATACAAAGAAATGTATAACAGATCTAACAATATTTAAAGGATATTAAAAAATTTCTTATCGAATTATTTGGGAACAAAAATTTTGATTTGCTATTTCCTACTTAACTTATTCACAGACATGAACTTTGTTGCTCCTTCACTGCCCCCCAAACCTACTGACTGAAGTAACTCATAGTCAAACTGTACTTCAATGAAAACGGTGCCTTTTCTTCTCTCTGGTCCCTCGCCCCCCTCCCCTGGCCGTGCCCAGGACGGAGCTCACTTTTTCTGGTGAGAGGTCGTGCGGCGGGTGCAGAACACGGCGATGATCACCACCACCACGATGGTGATGACGCCGATGGAGACGATGATGACCAGGAGCATGTTGCTGTCCAGAGGGGAGGTGGGGCTTCCGTGGGGGCTGTTGCTGCCTGCAGAGAGACAAAGGCCGGGTCATGCGTGCAGAAGGCATCCCTACAGAGCCCCACGGGAGCCGCCCGTCGAGGCTGGCCTCTGCTGGCTCTCAGAACACCCCTCAGGACAATAAAGAGGCTGCAGCGCGCGGAGGGCACTTCTGTTGGCTCCCCCCAACCTCCAGATAAGCGAGGCGGCTGCTGGAAACAGCATTTCCGTCTGACAGCTTTCAGGGGACGCGGAGGCAGGGGAGGCTGATCTTAGACTGGCTGAGGGGGAAACAGAGGCTCGGAGGGCTCCTGAGGCCACTAAGCCAGGAAGGGGCGGGAGCCGACTCCCAGGCTGGCGCTTTGCTGCCCTCAACGGCCATCGTGCCGAAGAGGCACCTGCTCAAAACTAAGACAAGCACCCAGTCCAAACCTTCCCTCCTTCCCACTTTCCAACAGACAAAACGGGGTGTTTCCTTTGACTCGGCCAAGGCGGCAGGCGGCAGCCACGGAGGCGTGAAATGGCGGAACAGTTCCTGATCTTCACCAGAAGGAAGAGCGCCTTCCCGACGGGCCCCTGGGCTGAGCCACACGCGGCTCCGGCCATTCTCTGGATGCCTCGTGCGACCGCGAGGCTGAGCTGTCAAAGACCTTGCTGGAAGCCTCCAGAGAAAGCCCGGTGGGCCTCGGCTCCCAGGGCGGGATCAGGCCTCTTCCTGGCCTCCTCCCAATACAGCCTCCACATGCCGCCAGCTTCCTGCTTTTCTGAAGAGTCCCCGAGGCTCCCGGCCTCCGCTCTCACTTCCCAGGGCCAGATGTGCCTCCCACCCAACGGAGGAGGCTGTGCTTTGCAGGCTCCGGCCCATCTCTGCCAAGGTTCCTCCCGGCCGGCCCTGAATGCGCTGCGGCCTCTCTTCCCCCGGGAACCGCTGAGGCCGACCTCCACATTCCTGCTCCAGCCCCCGCAGTCCTCCCTGCCTTAGCCACGTGGCATTCCAAAGTCCTGGCCAGGCCATTCAGGGCCCTTGCATCCCCCCCCCCCCCCAACAGCTACCACCTCCGGGCCTTTATCCACACCACTGGCAAAGCCTGAAATGGCAGCCTCTCCCCCTCTGGAAAGGGCGCCCGAGGACTTCAAGGAAACCCTGCAGCCCCTCGAGGAGACAGGACTGCGCGTCTTCGGACGTCCTGGACTCCTTCCTGTACCGGCTGCTCACTCGGCTTGCAAGAATGAACGTGTATTTCAAGCACGGCAGGCCCTGATGCAGAGAGGAAGGCCCGGCTGAGGCCGGGGACGAGCCCCGGGACAAGAGTGTGACCCCCCCCCCCATCTCAGCAAACCTCCCCAGGCCAGGCGATGTCCCAAGCGCATCGGCGGAGGCGCGTCCCTCACTCTTGGGTGAGAGCCAGGCAGGCGGCGAGCCGCAGCTGTGAGGAGGGAAGGACCTGGCAGCCGCCGGGCCCACGAGGCACACACGCTGGGGCTGGAAATGCCTCCTGCACAAGGAGGAGGCGGACGGGAGACCAGAGCGCTCTGGGCCCAGGAGGACCGCAGGGTGCCAGGAGGGGAGAAGAGCGCAGAAGAGCCCCAAAGGCAAAGGGAGGCCCCTGGCCCGCCCCGGCCCTGGCCGCCTCTTCTCTTGCACTCTCGCCATCGCTCAGTTTTCTTCCTTTTACTGAGCTGCTTCCGGGCCGCCTCCTGTCCCTGCTGGGTCGGCGCACGAGGCGCAGCCGTCTCTGGGGGATGGAGCTCGGCGCAGAGGAGGGGCTCCGGGATGGCGGCCCTCCTGGGCCCTCAGCACACCCGAACGGCTTCGGCCTGTTTGCTAATGTCTGGCCTTCCTCCAGGAGGTGTCTCTGCCGGCCTCCAATGAGCCTCTAACAGTCAGCCCGGTTGAAGGGCCCCCCTCGGGAGCCGTCAAGGCCCAGAGCAGAACTCGGGGGGCTGCTGGCACGCCCATTCTGCCGTTCCTGGTCTCCCCCCGGGTGTGAGTTGGTCTTCTGGCCGTCTGTCCCTCCAGCAGAGCGCAGCGGCCAGGGAATGTGTGTGAGGCGAGGCCGGGGCTCCAGGGGCCTCAGGCCTGCCCTGCTGGCTGCCCTCCTGTAGGGCCTCTGCCTGGCCCAGAGGCTGACCCGGCCTGACCCCGGCCTCCCTGCAGCCCTGGCCCAGGGCTCCGCACCGAGGACGAGATGGAGGGAGCCTCTGCATTCCGAATCGCCTCTGGTGAGCCCCTGAAAACAAGGCGGTCCTGACCCTGGAGGTGTGGGGGGGACCCCAGGCCAGGGGCAGGGACGACGCGGCCCTCCGAGCCATTCCAGAGTGTTGGGAAGCAGCAGGCAGGGACCCTGGGGAAGGCCCTCGCCTCTCCCTGTAAAGGGGGGATCGGCAGCGCCTCACACCGGCTAAGATGGTGGCGGTGGTGTTCCTTTTGGAAGGCTGGATGTCTGGCCGGGCAGCTCAGCCTTCCATCTGCCGGCGCTGGGACGTGGGCAGACGCTGCGTCCGGGGACTTCCCAAGGGGCCCGGCTCGTCTCTGCACGTCTGTCCTGTCAGGCACAGCCGGGCACCGTGACGAGAGGTGGGGGCTGCCACCATCTCCATTTCACAGTTGAGGAAACTGAGGTAGGCTAAGGCGAGGGGCCGTGCGGGGGTCACTCTGCTTCCCCCACGTTCTCTCCGGGTCTCCTGTCGTGGCCCTTCCCATGGCCTATGCCATAAACGTACAAGTGGCCGAAGGGGCTGGGCTCCCTTAAGAATTGCCTTCACACCACTGGTCAGGGGAGGAGAGGCCGAGCTGCTCTCTGCCCTCACGCTCCCTCCCCTGCCATGGCCTCTGGGCCAGCCTCCCTTTCTCACTTACAGATCTATCCGTAGAGCCAGACTAGAGCTAAATCTCTACTATTTAAACACTGCAGCAACTGAAATGGCACATCCGGCCTTTCTCCCGGAGTCTCCCTCTTCTGATGTGCCCGGGGCTGCCGGGCAGGCCGCCTCTTTCCAGGCACCAGGACTGGCCCCTCTGGAGTCGGCCTCTCTTCTTGGTTCTAACATCCCAACTCAAGCCTCAGCCATTCTCTCTACGAGGTCTCCTGCCTCCCTCCCCGGCTGCCACCACCCTGATTCGGGGCCTCGTCACCCCGTGACAGCCTCCTGCTTGGTTTCCTGGTCACGGCCATCCCTTTACAATCCACCCTGCACTCACCTGCCCAAACGCTGCTTTCCCGGTTAATAGTCTCCAGGGGTTCCCTGTGACTTCCAGGACCAAATGCAAAGTCCTCCACCAGCATTTAATGCCATCCCAACATGGCGCCCCCTTACTTCTCCGCTTCTACCTTTCGCCATTCCTCTTCCTACAGTCCTGAGGCCGGCCCCATTGGCTTTCTGGATGACCCTCTGTCTCCCCTCCGAGGGCACTACTTTTCCTTGTTTTTGTCTGGAGAAGGCTTTTCCTCCTCACTGCCACCTCCTGGACCCTCCACGAGGACACCCCCCGCCCCCATCAGGAGAGGCGCTAAAGCGGGTTCTTCGTGGTCATGGACTCCTCTCCACTCGGATGGAGCTTCTGGACCCTCTACTCAAGAAAAGGCTGTTTTTAAGAATTTATAATAGAGAGATTAGTGAAAATAAAGATCTGTTTTTCCCTCCATCCAAGTTCATGGGAACCTTTGAAATCTGCGGGGAAGGGCAGCAGGGGGTGCCACCAAGCACCAAAGAGAAACGTAAATAGGAGGGGCTGAAGGGCCAGGTTTGCAGCGGAAAGAACGCTGGCAGCCAGCTAAGAGCCTGGTCTTCGCTCCAGGGTGACCTTGAGAGAGCCACAGAACTCCCTGAGCCTCTGTTTCCTCCTCCACAAAAAGCGAGTTAAGCCTCGCCCTGCCTACCTTCTGAGGGCCCGGGCGGGGATGGCTAAGGGAAGATCCCAAGGAGAACCGGGGTCTGAGTCATGAATCCAGGAATGCAGCGACTGAGAGAATTAGGATGGGAACTCAAGCCTTCATCTTAATTTAATAAATGTTCATGTGCCCATTGATTAGGATGGAGTAAGTTATCAAATCACTTTGGACATGCTTACATCCAGACCTTCTAAATTTAAGAAACAGAAGAACAACAGACTCCTGAACAATTTTATGAGATACTGAACTAGTGGAGGGAAGGTTTTACCGCTCATCGGAGGCTTGTAGTCAGATCCTGTGTCTGGAGGTCGGCTTCCTTTTCCCGAAGACCCTGAAGCTGAAGAAGAAACCGATTAGTAATTTATCGAATTTTACACAACCTAGTGACTGAATGACTTCTATGCTTATTTTTTACTCAAGGAAACAAGGAGTGTATAATAAGTGTATCATTTTCTATGTAATGGAAATTATATAAATTTTACATGTATTCTTCTCACATAAAAGCTCCATCACCCCAATATTGGGAAGGAAATTTCTGGCACTGTTTGGGAGAAATTTTATGTGGCCACCACACATTCTATAAAGATTTACAGGAAATGAGACAGTCCTTATTAGAAAAGAAGCTATTTAGTATAAAAAAGAAGCAAAGTGCTCACTTGGCTTTTCCCTAAAAGAATGTGTCCACCTCCAAAAGGGGCTCAAAGTACTCTAATTTAAATAATGAGCAAGTTCACTTCAGTGTGGGCTAGTCTTTTTACCCAATGTTTCACATTCAAAATCAAATGTACTTTGGATAGGATAAGGAATATAAATACAAGTCTGGTTCATTGTCAATCCTCCAGTCCTGATAAGTTTGTCAAGTACTGAGTCTAAACTTGGACAGGGAAGATAAGGAAAGTCTCTTAGGATCAGCTGGAGGAAACCACATTGATGCTCACTCTAGTGTAGGTAATCCTGTTTTCTTGGGAAGAACATTATATAGGGGCTTGTCAAAGAAGGACAAGGTCCTTCTTTCTTGTAATCCCCACCCCCAATTTCATATTAGTGCCATGTCTCTAAAACTCAGCTAATACACTCTAAATCAGTTAAATTCAACCGAGTAAAGCAAAGGAATCATTAGAAACCAGTTCATGGACCAATCTTGATTTTTATACTGAGTTAAATTATAAAAGCCTTTATTCTGCACTTTAACACCTGATATTCCTGATATTACTTATTTAATATCTCAGAAACCAGTCAACTAGTGTTAACAGACTTTGGAGGCTTGATAAAAATGCAAAGTTAGTCATCTGCGATAACAGATTTCCATGCATAATGAACCTAGAAAATAACACCCTCCCCAAAAAACTTCACATAGATTGAAAGCTGCAAGTTTCAAAAGTCAGGAAGAAAGAACAGGTTTGTAGAACTCAAACTTGACCAGAAATGTAAGAAGCTAGAATTCCTGAAAATCAGTGAATACCTGGGAAGTGGAAATCTGGCCTTGAGAATGACAGAAAAAGCTGTCTTTGAATTACTTAGTAGAATAAATCTGAGAATCTCAATGTTTTCCATTAGATTAAAGTTACAATTCTATAACATATATAGAAAGAAGAATTAAAAAAAATTTTTTTGGAGAAATGGGGGAAGTGTTTTAGTGTTGGAGAACTCACTCCTCAGTTTTCTTCTTTCTCTCTCTGATGTCATCACTTCTGTTGTCAGCTTCATTCTGCTCCCCCACCTTCCCATCATTTTTTCAAAATACCATTTGGCAACATTTTTTTCTGCACTTTTTGCAGTATGGTGTGCTCAATCAAATGCCTCCCTATTTGCTTTAATAATTGCAACCTTTAAGGTTATAATACTGGAATTTGTTTGGTGATAAAAGGAAGTATAATTTGAAGCTCCTATTCAGAGAATATCAATTAAATAAATTATTGCTGAAAAAAGCTCTTTGCCAGTTTTATTACTCAGCAAACTTAGTATTCTTTGTCAATTTTAAAATTAATCTAAAGTTCCAAGGGAGCACCCAAATCCCTTATTGCCATCTTCCAAATATGTTGTCAAGATTCTGGCTAATGTTTGAAGGAAGGGAAGAGTAATTACAAACTGTTGTTCTGTTATACCAAGGCTAACAAAGCTATCTATCCCTAAAACAGAATTTAGGACTCTGAAACGTGAATGCTTTTCTTCAAGACTCTAAGCTCCAATTCTTACTCACCTCTGATAAAACAAAAACATGGTGCTATTATTCTGAATTTATTATGATCCTGTAAGCATTTTAGAGGCTAAGTTGCCAAAATTCAACCTCTTGTCCTCTCATAATCAATATGAGACTTAAATGAACTTAAAAAAAAAAACATTTCCTCAGTAAAAAAAAGACTGATTTAAATACAGGCATCATATAGGCACTTTACTGAAGATGTCTTGCTAATTATTCCAAGATGACTGAAATATGGGACTAAACTATCTCTTTGTTCCCTTTTAAATAATCCTTGACCTTGCTTTCAAAGTTATCTGATGTCTCAGTGAAAAAGCTAAGAAACACAGCTCTGAATTGAACATATTCTGATGGAGCAATAAAAGATCATCTTTTATACATTCAAAGTAAACTTTAGGAAGCTCAAGTTTTAAGTTCTGAGGTTACAGATTCACAGACTCATAGATACAGAGCTAAAGGGAACCCCTGAGGCCAAATAATCCAGTCCCCCTCATTTTAGAGAAGCAAACTGAAGCCTAGACAGGCTAAGTGACTTAGGGAGGAGTGTCAGGAGGAGGGAGAAAGGAGGTTTGGTTCCATTTTGATGTTGACAAACTCTTGCACAAGGACATTAATAAACCGACAACGCACTAAACATTACAAAGGAGTGCCGCTTCTAGGGTGCAATCGGAGCCCCTGGACACAGCCCTGAGGAGCCATCCTGTGATCTGGGCTCCTGCACCAATGCTAACTGCCAAACTTCTGGAGCGGTCACTTTTCCATGGGCCCCCTTGACAGAGAGAGCAGTCCTTATTCTCCACACACAAAGAGGATTTCTAGCTTTCTGCTGGAAATTTCCTGCCGCTCTCAGAGCCACGGACACAGGCTCATGTCTCTGGACAAGCAGGTGTCGGGTCCTTACAAAATGAGCTGTCTGGAGAGAAAAGCCAACAGGAGGACAAGAGAGAGAATGGGGGCTCTCGGCTCGTTTACCTTGGTCATTAGGCATTTTGTCAGAGGAGTCCGCTGCCAGGTCAAGCACAAGGAAGAAAAACAAGAGCAAAGTCACCAGGGTGAAGGCAGGACAGGTGGGAGTTCTTAAAGGGACAAAACAACAAAGGAGGAGCAAAGCCCCGTATCCGTCCGCATGGCCGGTCTACACTCGCCTCCGGCTTGAGCCTCGTCCTCCCCACAACATTCCCACCTCCCCAGGTCACTGCTGTGCCTCGGCTAACATGGAACCCTCCATCTCATGGGCCACCAGAAGATTCCAGGGAGCTCTGTGAACGTTGGGGCTTCCGTCGTGGCAACGGAGCCGCTGGTCACCCCGAGACGAGCCAGCACGCGGAGCTCGGGACAAGGTTCTCGCACTTATTGCTGAGAGAAGCACAAGACATTCCCTGAGCGTGCTCTGGAGCCGCGCGCCGAGCTGGGGCCCTTTACCTTTGGGGGTTCGGAACTGGACCGCTTCGGACATGGGGCCCATGCCCTTGGAGTTGCGCGCCTGGATCTTGAAGTAGTAGGGCGTGTCGAGGGTCAGCTCCTGGATCTGGTGAGTCAGTCTGTTGCCCACCACCGGCTCAATCACCCAGTCATGAATCTCGGCATTCACATCGGTACTGTAGTAAATGATGTATCCTGCCCAAAAGATTTGGGGACAGAAGAACTCTTAAGGCACTTTTCTCTTTCTGTCAACAAGGAGCATGCACCTAGGCCGGCACCTTACAGACATCATCTCACTGTTGCCCCAGAACCACCCCGTGTGCTAAAGACTATGGGGATGGCCGTCCTCATTTTACTGATGAGGAAATAGGACCAGAGGGTCAGGGGAGAGAGGATCAGGACTGTACAGCCAAGAAGTGTCAGAGGCAGCAGTCTAAGCTATTCTTTCCTGACTTCAAGTGCCATATTCTTCCTACTGTCTCTTCCTCTAAAGATGTAAATCTAAATATCTAAGAGAAAGAGAAATAAATGTAATTTATTCAATGATTAAAAGAGAATTTCATAAATCTGCTCAAAAACAATTTTAAAGTCAATGATAAAATAAGTAAAACAAGAAATGAGGTCATCAGCTCCAGGTATTGTCTCTGAAAATAATGTGACAGATGGGGATGATACAGAATAATTTTAAAAAATACATGTCTTTCTTTAAGCTAAAAGTCACATGACCACATTTCAGTACTAAATGAAAAAAATGGCTTAATTTCTAGGGTAAAACATTTAAAATGTCAGTTTAATTCAACAAACTTTTAATAAAAACCTACTATTTGCTAAATACTATGAACCTGAGATGAAAAAATGATCTAGTCCCTTGCCTTCAATGAGCTTTAAATCCAGTAGAGAGAAAATTTTCACAAAACTTTCACAAATAAGTAAAATGCAAGTTATAATGCTATAAGCAGAGAACAAACAGAGGTGGATGAACACTTGAAGAGGGAAGGAGTCCTTTTAACAGAAGAGAATCAAGGAAGACTTTGGGAGGCCATGGTGTCAAAGGCAAGTCTGGCAGGAAGGCAAGATGAAGATAAGGTAGGGTGTCCTGGACAAATGTATTTAGTTAAGGAAGGCAAGAGGGTATTAGGGAATAGATAATAGTCCAGTTTGTCCAAAAAAGATACTTGAAAAGAGAGTAGAGAGAGTTAAGGTTGGAAGAGCAGGCTGAAGACAGACTATAGAAGAAGGTGAAGCCTATGTTTTGTTCAGGTAAAAAGGCAGACAGGTATGATTATGAGAATTGTCTGACAAATTAAAAATCATTGAGAATTTCCCTATTTCATAATTTTTAGAGGGGAAGAGAAAGGAAGGGAAAAGAAGAGGGCCAAGGCTTGTGGTTGTTGTTTCACCATCATTCAATATGTTCTTTTACTCTTTGATTTTCCAGGTAATTGTAGAGTTAATTCTGATGTCTTGGGCAAAAAATTGATGACAAGAGGAGGTGGCAGACAAGGCAAGGGAAGAGAGAGAAAGAAGAATAACATCATGCCCTGTTCTACTTTAAAATACTCCACTGGGGCTTTGTTATTTAAAAAGGAAACAGTGCAATTTTTCTTAAAATCAAAATTTATGGAAAACTTACACTAAAATTTAGCAATGGCCTAAGACACTGAAAAGAACTATGGCAAAATGCCAACACGAAATGCCAACTGAATAGGGAGAAAATGCCAACAAAATCTTGTCTGTAACTCAAGGTATCTTTCTTTCCAAGAGCTACTTGGTGAAATGTCCTCAGCTATTTATGAATTCCACCAGAGGGCATTCAGCTCACGTGATCCAGCTATACAGAGAAATCTGGTCTTTTTAGTACCTGTTCTATCAAGGATTTCCTTCTGCTTCACTGGGTTCAAGCATTACAATGGGCATTGAAGAAGCATAATGGAAACAAAAGAATCTGCCTCTCTATAGCTGTCTCCAGTCTGGGAGATGCAAATAAAAAAAAAAAACCAACACAAAAAATACCACTTTGTCCCATTCTGGTTATAAATGATATCAACATTCAGCCTACAGAAACCCAGGTACTGTTCCTGTTCCTGAAAAGAATAATTAATGGCACCAAGTTCCCTTCGCAAAAATCACTTTTTCAGAGGAATAAATGAGGCATACTATAAATTCCACAAGCCAGAGAAATGAGATGTTTTTATGTAGAGCCTGTAAAGAAGAGTCTCCTCACTACATGGCTATCTCTGAAATCAGAGGGCCAGATTCTGTGGGTCAGAGGTCTAGTGGAAGGCATGTAGCTTAATACTAAATGGAAATGCAGAGCAATTGGAAGCCCAAGATACGGGGGAAACAGTGAATTTAAAATACGATCTGACCTTCTGCCTAGAATCCTCTCTGAGGGTTTCAGTGCTACTTTACATGAAGGAAATTTTGAGGGGTCCACATGGACCAATGGTGAGTGTGACCAGGGACCAAGACTTGGGAAGAAGTGACACAGCAGCTCTTTGTTCAATTCTTCTTAGTCCTGGGGAGTTAATCCTTGGAGTTGGGTGCACAGATCTGAGCATGAGAGCTGTTGTGAGGGTTATTTAGCAATTAAGTAATAGTGTTGGACCTAGAAGGAAGGGCTGGAGGATTCCAAGATGAAATGAAGGAGCAGGAAGTGGGGCTTGTGCTCTGAGAGAGACTCCATTAGTGGTTGGGACATAACTGTTGCTAACCCTGGGAGATCTCAATTAGGGAAAAACTGCATCCAGATTCCCTGGGATCCTGAGAGAGGTGAAGGCTTTCAGCAGTGGACATCAGACATGCAGAGCACCACCAAGTGGGGAAGTGGTTTGTGATCTGGTGGACAGCATTGCAAACTCACTCTCCCTATGTCGGTACCTTGGATCACCTGGTGGAGTTGGCTCTTGGCATCCTGTGACCATCCTTGGATTTACCATGAGACCCCAAAGCCACCCTCAGGCCCTTTTAGCTGAGCTGACCATACCTGGCTGGAACCAGGTTTGGAGGAGCCTTCCCTGTGACTTCAGTACTGCTTCCTTTGGGCCCTGCCTGGCTTTGGTCAATTAGGATAGTGTAGTTAAGTCCTTCCCTGCCCCTGTGGTTTGCCCTTAGGTTTCAAGTGTAGAATCCCTTATTCCATCCTTTATTTAGTTACCTTCAATTAAACTGCTATATACTTTACCTTTTACCTGCTGGTGACTGTTGGGCCAACTGCCATTCCTGTGTCAGTTAACAGCTTGGCAGTAAACCCTGGTATTCTCCCTATCCTGGTTGGTCCTGTCTCTCCTTCAACCCAGTGTACCCACAAACCATTTAGGTTACAATTTAATAATGATAATGTCCCTGGTGCCTCACCATTACAGAGCCCTCGCAGCTAATCCACACTAGCTAAGGGGCTCCAGACCACCCCAGCGGGCAGAGGGCATGTGCATCACAGGCTCCTACCCATCTCCCACTTAGAAATTAAATCAATGCTCTCATACTGCCATCACACCTGGAAAGGAGTGTTAACTGTTTACTCAATCAGCGTGTTCTCCTAATGACTTCCCAGACACTCCTCTGCCTGGTTGGCACCGCCGCGGCGTCCCTCTTCTACTAGGCCAGCACTGGCTGTCCCTGTGACTCCTCAGCCTGCTTTACCAATGCTCTGGCATTCATTTATTCATGATCCGGGTCTCTGAACTTTGGGCAGACTTACAGACAGAGGAAAGAGGCATTCATAGACAGGCTCCAGTTTAGGAGCCAGGACATAGCAGGACCTCACTGGGCACTTAGTCCAGCATATTCATTTTTTGCAGATGAAGAATGAGAGGGGGCCTGAGGGGCTGTCCAAAGTCACAAAACGTATCAGAAGCAGAGGCTAGATTTGAATGCAGGTCCTCCAGATCCCAGTCAAGAAGCATTTGCTAAACATCTCTTCTATGTCAGGCCCTGTGCTAAACACCCAGAATAAAAAGAAAAGCATCCACCAGCCCCAGTCAAGCCATATGCGGGATCGACAGGAGGTCCTCCCAGAGGGAAGGTGCAAACACCAAGGGAGATGAGGAACAGCTTCTGGAAGAAAGAAGCTGGAGCAGCCAAGGGGAAGGAGAGAAGTCCAGGAATGGGGGAGAAGTAGTAACAACTTGTGGATTCTGGAAACTGAGGTCAGAATCATTGGAGTGTGGAATACATGGGGGGTAGTAAGGTAAGAAGAATGGAGTCATAGGAGGTGACCAGGTTAGGACTTATGTTTGATCCTGCAGGCACTGGGGAGCTACTGCAGTTAAGGGGAGGGAGATGTGGCCAGATGGTACTTTGGCTGGGCAGAAAGATGGACTGCAGTGACTCGAGGCAAAGGGGAGGGAGCAGTGGAGAGGTGCCAGGATCTAGGCCCGGGTGGTCAGGGCTGCTCTAGGCTGGAGGCCATGAAGGAGGAGAGAAGGAGACATGTACAGGAGGCATTCTGTGAGCTGGGCACTAGAGAAATGAACCAGTGCTGGGAAGGGGCCAGGGGAGGCCCTGGGAAGGTGCCATGAATCCGTGAGTGTAAGCAGACAGAAAACGTATGGGAAGAAGGGAGTCGTCAATGGGAGAAGGAAAAGCGTGAGCACTGACCCAGCTGGAGTGAGGAGGGAGGACAAGGTGGCAGCCTGCTTGGGTCCCCATGATGCCCAGCCAAGTCTTCCCAGGGCTGTGGGAGGCAGGCAGTGTGTGTCACTGCACGGGTCGTGGTACCAGGAACACAGGGGCTGGCCCAGAGGGGCTGAGACCCTCCCCTCTCCACTGCACTAGGCTGCTTCTTCCAGTTTTAAGAGTATCAAATTCTTACAGCCACTTCATCCTCTCACTCTCCACCTCCCTTCCCTTACTCCTCTCCTATGCCTTCTTTGGAATATCTCAAGTATTTTTGAGAGAACAACTCCAGAATGCTTTATCACCAATGTCCCCCCTGGCCTGCTTTGTTCTAGGAATCTTAGCTTATTCCTTCAGGGGAAACAAGTTAGTGAGATTAGTTGGCCCTCAGTTAACAAGTGAGGCTTAGGAGGGCAGGGTTCCCTCAAGTGTTAAGGATTTAATAACTAAAGGGAATAGAGAGAGCTTTAGGAATCTCCTGTAAACATTAGGCATTCAAAGAATTTTTTCTTTGTTTTCAAGAAGAAAACAATTTAGCCTGACACAGCTGTATAGAAATGGAGTCACTTTATATTGGGTTATTACATAAACCTTCTTATATTCTAGGTTGCTTTGCTATGGGGGGCTTGAGGTGAATCCCCAGGGCTCAGGATGGGTACCCTTTGCAAGAATGCAAGACTCCATAACAGCTCAAAAATAAAAAGAGAAATTTATTAATTTGGAATTCATGTTGAAGTAGCTAGGAGGACAGCACAGATGGGACACTGCCTCCCATTGGAGATGAGTTCTGGCCTTTTTATAGTCTTATAATAACAGGGGTCTATGTGACAAAGGATGAGATAATGCAGGGCAGGAGAGGGGATGTCCTAGATACAAACTGATGGTATCAGAGTCCATCTTGGAATCTAGGGGAGAAACTAAGGAGAATCTTTCTCTCAGGGGTCTTGCCTTATCATGAGTCTTTGATGCCCAGGGCCATCTTCTCCTTAGCATTAAAAGAAAGCAAGGAAGGAAAGGAATTTCCTGTTTAATCTGAAAAACTTCTAGGGTTTGGGGTATCCAAGGAAACTTGGGGTCCCATGCCAACTTCAAGTCTGAGACCACCTAGCATTACTCTACTAAACCAAGTGGAATTGTTTGAATCTTTTGAAGAGTTTTAAAACTAGCATTTTCCTTCACATTTTCATCAACCCAGCTCTCATTATAACCCATTTCCCACATGGAACAGAGAGTCCCTTTTAGGCATACAAACAAAAAGGAGATTTCCTGAAGTGAGCAGAATGAGGAGAACATTATACAAAGTAACAATAATATTATGATGATGATCTACTGTGAATGCTTTAGTTATTCTCAGCAACAAGATCCAAGACAAGTCCAAAGGAGTCATGATGAAAAATATCATCTACCTCCAGAGAGAGAACTAAGAAACTGAGTTCAGATTGAAGCATCCTTTTTTAAACTTTATTTTTCTTGGTCTGAGTTGTCTTTTGTAGCATGGCTAATATGAAATAATGCCTTGCATGACTTCACATGTATGATCAATTGCTTACCTTTTCAATGAGGGTGGAGGAATGGAAGGAGGAAGAGAATTAGGAACTCAAAATTTTAAATGTATGTGAGGAAATTTCATATTTAATGAAATATATGTGAAGTGAAACATTTACCACATATAAATTTCATTATATATAAAAACAATCTAACATTCCTTTGTTAAAATTTTGAGTTCCAAAGTCCCTCCCTCCCAGCCTTCCCCTCCCCACCCAATTCAAAAGGCAAGCAACTATGTGTGTTTGTATAAGGAGACTTCTTAAAACACTATCAGGATCCTTTTTATATGCATATTGCTAGGTGTCAATACAAAATCTATTATGCCTCTGCTAGAATCCCAGGGATGAATAGGATTGTGCCCTCATGAGAACTCAGGAAAGTACCATACCTGTGACCTTGCCATTAGCTTCTGATGGAGGTTGCCAGTTCACGATTATGGTCCTAGGTTTGCCCTCTTTACTCACTACTGTGACGTCTTTGGGTGGAGAAGTAGGAACTAGAAAGGAAAATATATTCACTTAAATGATCTTTCAATGATTTCCTCTAAAAATGTCAGTAAGTCAAGCCAAGTTCCATATTGGAAAGAACAATGAAGCCTGGTTCTAACACAAACTAGCTATAGGGAAATCCCAACATCTTTGAGAATCTCAGGTTTTTCAGCTAGAAAAATGGAATAAGAAGATGATTTGCTCTACCTACTCCACAGGGTTCTTATGAGGAAAGCATTTTAATTTTAAAGGAGATCTGCAGATCTCAAGAGAACTGGATTCACAGTTAGAGGACATGGGTCCAAATATAATCTATGTATCCCCAGGCAAAGTTAATTTTATTTTCTGGGCTCCAGATTCATCAGCTATTAAAAAAAAAGGAGATTGTATTAGATTATCTTCAATCTCTAAATCTCATGATTATGAAAACTTTAGACATGTAATCTAAGATAGCTCTACTCTTTTATTATTTATAAAAACCCTTTCATACTAACTAGCTAGGATGTATCTGAGGCCAAATTTGAACCCAAGATCTCCTGTCTCTAGGCTTGGCTCTCAATCCACTGAGCCACCTAGTTCTAGTCTTTTAAAATAACTTTCAGAAAGACCCTGATATCTGATATTTATATAGTATTTCAAGGTATACAAATTGCTTTAGAAACATGTTCTTCATTCTTCTGAACAACTCTACCAGGCAGGTACTGTCACTATTATCTCCATTTTACAGGGGAGGAAACAAATTCTGAGAGGTTGAGACTTGCCTAAGGTCCTGTAGCTATGCTTTAGAGGTAAGACTGAAAAACCAGGTTTTTCCTAATTCCAAGTCCAGGGCTCTCTCTATTACACACTGCCTCTTCTCAAGGAGATAGCCATGGCTAAGTAACTAGCTGTAAAATTATTTCATTCAAAGTCCTTAGCCATTAAAGTCTAACTACTTTGTCAGAAAGTTTTATGTGTAAAATAGTTCTCTTTAACTTAAAGCAGGCACTTAAGAGTTAACATTTTCATCAGTCCCTTAATGAATACATTGTTTTGGAATGGAAGGCTTTCACCCCTTCCATTTGTTTCTAGCAAAACACATTGTTACTGCTTTTAAAAAGAAAAACTGTGGAATTGAGAAACCATAAAATTAAAATGACTGTGTGGTTTTCTATGTGTACAAAGAGAAGAGCAATTAGAAGTTAGTGAATTATGCCTTACCCTTCTCTTTTCAAAACAGTGGATACACACATTATATTTTTGAAAAAGCATTTTCTTTGTGTGAAACAGGACTCTGAAATTCAAACATATTTGTAACAACACAAATGCTTCCATTTGCTGTTGGGCTGTAATCAAAGTAAAAGGGTTTTCTTAAGCTTTAGGAAGAGAAAGGTAAACTTCAACAAAATCATGAATTTATTTTATCATACTCTTCTCCTCTAGATCTTCACAAAGAAAAAATGTTTCTCACGAAGAGGCCTCAGTGAATTTTACAGAAAGCAAAGAATGCAACATGGCACTTAATATTTCTGTGATATTTTATGGTTGTTTTCAAAAATCAAATCTGTCAATCATATCACATTAGGGAGATAAGAAGAAACAATGATCTCCTACAGATTGAATTGTTCCAGGTTAAACCATGTGCCTAAGATCATAACACTTAAGGACTTGAAAGAAAACCAACAAACTAATGACCAGGGAAATAATGAAGTATAGACTCAAGTGCCCTATTCCTCATTATCTTTATAAAATCACTTTCTATTTGTTTTTAGTCCATTAAAAATAAAACATAACTCTAAGGAGACTGTTAAGTGAAACCTCAGAAAAGGTAAAATGATTCCTCAACCAATAGAAGGGCAGAGGTAAAAAACTAAGCCATGCCACTCTAGGAGGTACCTTCCCATCCACATGTAAGACAAGATCTGGCACAAAGAGAAAGGTATTAAGTCAATGAATTTATTTCTAAAGCAAGTATAGCACTAGCTACTTCTTAATCAAGGGCAAATTATTTAATCTTTTTGTCTAAGGTAATGAATAAAGAAGGGATAAATGATCATTTTTGCTTTTATAAAGATACTGATAAATTAACTGACTGATTATTCAAAATACCTATCTCATTGTCTTCTCTAAACCTGTCTAGTTCCAACAAGAAATAGAAAAACTGAATGCTGGAAAGTTGGTGCAGCCCTACACATAGAGATCTCTTAGCCTTCCTTTGTCCAATGTGAAGAGGGAGAAGCAGAAGCAGAAAACATCCTGGGCCATGAAACTCTGCAGATCCTTACCAAGTTCAAAGGTGGTCCCATGAGCGGTCATACTCCATGTGCTTGATCTCCGACCTTTTGTAACCATCACGGAGAACTCATAGAGGGTGTTTGGTTTTAAACCAGTCACTAAGTAACTTAAAGTCGTTGCATTTGCAGTCTGGAGAAAAGAGATGCACAGAATCTTAGAAGCAGAAATCTAACATTTTCACCACATGAACAAGAAGTAAATAAAACACTTGCTGCTGTTCCACCGATAATGTCGGTGGCCGTTGGATTGACCAGCTTTTTCTCTGATTGTGACTGGATCTTTTCATCTTGACTGACCGGAGATGAAGCTTGGGCAAATCCCAACACCCCTGCTGAACTACTGTTCTATGTCTGACACTGCAGAGTTAGTGGGTGGGCTGGATGACAGCCCAGTTCCTTTCCAGCTCTAAATCTGATGATCCTAAATGGAATTTAGTCATTGGGATTTTATGCTTCTTAGGAAGAATAATATTTTTGCATTTAGTATGAATGAGTCCTACTATTATTAATATTGTTAAATAACTAGACATTAAATTAATATTATTAGCCCACTAGATTGTGAACTCCTTGAAGGCAGGGGCTCTCTGTCTTTTTTTGTATCTCCAGTGCTTAGCAATCCCTGGAACAAAGTAATTGCTTAATATGTGTTTACTAATAGTAGTACAAGTACAAGTACAAGTACAAGTACAAGTACAAGTACAAGTACAAGTACAAGTACAAAGTACAAGTACTACTACTACTACTACTACTACTACTACTACTACTACTACTACTACTACTACTACTACTACTACTACTACTACTACTACTATTACTACTACTACTACTACTAGCTAACATTTATTTAGCACTTACTCTGTGTCAAGCACTCTACAAATATTTCATTTGATCCTCAATAGCCCTGGCAGGTAGGTGTTATTGTTATCCCCATTTTTCAGTTGAGGAACCTGAAGTTAAGTGACTTGTCTAGGATCACAGAGTTAGGAAATGTCTGAGACTGGATGGATTTGAACTCAGGTTTTCCCCGAGTACACACCTGTCACTCTATTCACTGTACCACCTAGCTTCCCCTAACTGAATGCCTCCCATTGACTGGCTAAAGATACAGATGAAGAAATTTTGTACCTTTTGACTAACTTCTGGCAGTTTCTTTCTTATAATGACTGAGAAAGAGAGAATTTAACTGGAAGAAATGAATAAATGAGTAATTACCAAATATTTATTCAGCCTCTTCTACATGCTAAATATTATGCCAATGCTATGAGAAACAAAAGGAGGAATAAAATATGGTCCCCTATAATCTAACTGGGGAAAAAGGCAAATACATAAAGCCAAAACATAGGGCACATACAGGAAAAGACAGGAATAGAATGCTGAAGAAGAGAACCTTTCTCCTTGTAGTGTCTACAGAAATGCTCATGAAGGAAGTGGGATTCTGAAAGGCTAGTGGGGGGGGGGGTTGAGGGAGGGGGTGAGAAGGGTCTTTCAAATGGTGTTAAGACATAAGCCAAGACAAGGGGGCTGGATGTTAAGAGAGCAGTAGTGGTTTGTAGTGGAGAGAGAAAGCTCAAAGCACAGGCTGGGCTACGTTACAGAAGGCTTCCAATGCTAGGCTAAGGACCTGTGTTTTGGCTGTGATGACTGGGCAGTGCTGTAGAGCAGAGGTGTCAAACGTGATGTGCAGGCCACATGGGACCCACAACACTTCTGAGGGTGGCCTGAACTAGAATTAGAATGTAATTGGAAAATACATAATAAAATAAAAATACAAAAACCCACAATATTACATTCTAAAATGAAGTCAATGTGCAGCCTATAGGAATCCTTGGATATGGCTCAGGAACCCCCATTTCTCTTTATCTAAAGACTAATGCCATGGCTGTTCAGAGCTGGGATGAGATGGAGAGCAGGTTACTGTAGAGTCACAGTAAGAGGCCAATCCTGTATGCATGGCTAAGCGCAGAGGTAATGGGATCCAAAAGTAAGGAATGGATGTTAGACAAAAATGCTGGGGAGGTCCAAAACTAAGGAATTACCATTAAGCTGTGTTAGGAAGGGGACAGAGACTTGGGCCAAGAGTCTGCAACATCTGAGTTCAAATTCAACCTCAGATTTTTTGTGTGTGACCCTAGGCAAATCACTTCGCTTTTGCTTGCCTCAGTTTCATCATTTGTAAAATAAGGATAATAATTGTAAAGGGTTTAGCATAGTGCCTGGCACAAAGCAATGCTACCTAAATGTTGCTGGCTATTGTTATTCTTAGGTCTATCCCAAGAGGTTCTCAATAAATGTTTGCTAACTATCTCTCACAGTTTGCTTAAAATGTTTGTTCCAAAAATGTTATCTTCCTTCATGCTTGTTTAGAATTATTAAAGTTGAACAATTTTAATGAAAACCCATTTTTTGTGTAAAAAACTGTGGAAATTTGAAGGTCTATAAAAATGAGCTACCACAGGACTCTTAGCAAAGGCTTGCATAGGGCCATGTTTCTCTACTATCATCTAGTGGCAACACTCTAAGAATGTAGGTACATCAACTCCTTTATGTGCTCAATATGTACATCTAAAATAATGAGGGAACAATTTTTGGCACTGGCCTACAAAAACTGAAAAAGATTCATTAAAAAAAAGTTACTAACATTGAAGGGAAAGTGCTAAATAGCCCCTTTAGCATTTGCATATAAAAAAGAACCTACAGAGCTTATTATTATTAAGCTCCAAGATTAAAGATCCTTCACTAAAAAAGAAAAATGTGTGATTTATATCATTAAACCAAAAGCTGAGTCACAAAGTCTAGAGTTCCAATCTCTGCTTTAATGTGAATTCCACTGAAAAATCCTGATGAGATTTATGTAGTAGCTGAATCTCAACATCCCAAATTCAATGTAATAATATCCACTAAACTCAAGATTCTTTTGCAGCCCTCTATGGCTTCAAGTATTTAAAAAAAAAAAAAAAAAGGTTAAAAAATTCCTCTAGCATGGGAAGCTCTTCACAACAGAGAAAGTATGGTTAGGTGGCATTTGTTCTAGAAAAAGATCTGTTAAAAAAGCTAATGCTATCTGGCTTCCAAGAAGAGAGAGTTGATAGCTCCATTTTATCTGCCCTCAGTGGATTTTACTAGGAATATAGTATTTAGTTCTAGGCGCCACAGTTTAAGGTCACTCGTAAGCTGGGGAGAATACAGAAGTGGCAACCAGAATAATGGAGGGTCTTGAATTCAGGTTCTATGAGAATTGTTGAAATAATTGGCAAGAAAAAATAAGACTAAGGAATAATATTGCAATTTTCAAGAATAAGAAGTGTGGTAATGTGAAGAGGTAATCAGTTTTTTCCTGATCAAAGGGCAGAACCAGGATCAATGTATGGAAATTACTTGATATTGGGAAAAACTACTGACAATTATGAGAAGTCCAAAAGTAGAATGTGCTGCTTCTAGGGTTTTCAAGCAGAAGTGAAATGATCAATTCATAGGTATGTGAGAGTGGGAACTCCTTCTGAGTACAGGCTAGATTAGATGACTAATATATTCCCTTCTAACTTCACAATTCTGTGATTCTGTGACTGATTCCAAGCTCTTTCGAGTGATACCACATAATGCTGCCTCATATACTTTTTACCACTCCTTGTACATGATTTTCCATTTCTTGTTTTTGTTTTCTCTTTCTCTTTCTTTCCTTCTCTTTTGTTTTTTTTTTCTGTCTGTCTGTCTGTCTCTCTGTCTGTCCGTCTATCCATCCATCCATCCATCCATCCATCCATCCATCCATCCATCCCTTCTATCTATTTATCTACAAAAATGTTGCATCTCCACCACCCCTCAGTAGAATGTAAAGTCTCTGACTGAGGGCAGGGTTGGCCTCATTTTTCTATGTGTATCTCTAGTGTCTAAAACTGCCAAGTTGGTTGGCTGATAAAAATCATTACTTCTAATTAGCAGTAAGAAAGCACTTAAGGCTAGGGATGACAACATATTCACCTTTATAGCCCCAATTATATCTAGTATGTAAAGGCATTAAATAAATTTTTGTTGTTAACTATTGTTACTGGGGCTGTTAACCTCAAAATATTAGTGTCATTAGTTCATATTTACATAATGATTTATGTTTATAAACACTTACAAAATATACATGAACTTATTTGTTACGGCAGCTTTCTGAGTTAGGCTTGCATAAGCATTATTATTTGTTTTATGAAGAAAAGGCTGCTTGGAGTGGTTCGATGATCTTCCTTGGGTCACACAGGTTGTAGGTGGTCATCTGGGTGGGAGCTCCTCATTTCTGAGACCACTACCCTCTGGGCCCCATGTCTCCTCAATTTTGGCAGACCCCTGCTGCTCCCTACTGTACTTGCCCTGAATTTGAAAGTTCCTAAGAGATTCCCAACACTGATGTCATCTCCTTAATTTCTTCCACTTTCATCAGTGCACTCTGACCTATCTGGTATCCCTTCTCCTGACAGACAAACTCCATCCAAACTTTGATGCTGCCCTATGTCCTAAGCCTGTCTGCTTTAACTCAGGTTATCTCTTCTCATCTAAATTTTTCCTGTTGCTAGGGCCTGTGGACAGTAGCAGATACTCCGGAGAGAACTAGAACACAATGTCTCGGAGCTTCAAATTCTTCTGAGCTCTGTGCTCCAGAAGACACTGGCTACTGTGATGTCAAGTTGGCCTAGAGGTTGGGATTCCAACACAAACCTTGGTAAGGATATGACTCTAAGACAGGACTTGGTAAGCCAATCCTAATTAATGCCACTTATAGTTTTAATTCTAGCTGCTTAAAACAAATTGCTTTAAATGTATCATCTTGAAACTTCAGGTTATAGATCTGGATGGGGAAGAGATCTTCCACATCTTTTAGTCCAACCAAGTCCTGAGGTCACATGATTTACTCAGGTTCACACATATGAGTCACTAAAAGATTTGAGCCCTGGTTCGTTGACTCCATATACGGGTTTTTTTTTCCTACTGTACCATATGACTTCCTATTTAAATATAAATAATTTAAATAAGGTTTCTGGTTTTGAACACTATAGTTCCTAAAACTCATGGCTAAAAACTGGATCTCAGGCAAAAGTGGACCCCATGAGAAAAGCCTCTTGCCATTGGGTGGCAGTAAAACCATCTGCAGATAGATCATACCATTCTCTTAATTATTTCAAATTAGAAACCTAAACATACAAAGTGCTAATAAACACTATGCCTTTATTATAGTAACTCAAGAAAATATAAGTGGAAAATTCTACAAATATAATGTTTTACATTTTTTATCCAGTTGCTTTGATTGAAAACTATCACTAGCAATGAACAATAATAATGATAATATTAGTAATGATAATAGCTAGCACTTATATAGTTTACTATGTACCAGGCACTGTGCTAAATGCTTTGCAATTATTATTTCATTTGATCCTTATAAAAACCTGGGGAGTAGGTGCTATTATTATGCCTATTTTGTAGTTGAGGAAACTCAGGCTAACAGAGGTTGAGTGACTTGCCTAAGGTCACATAACTAATAAATGTCTGAGGCCAAGTTTGAACTCAGGCCTCTGAGTTTTGAGCCAACTAGCTGTCTATAACTAGGGACATTTTTCTTCTATCTTAAAAATTAAGAATAAATACTGTTTTATATACTTTCTATTTGGCTTCCTGCACTACTGACAAACAGTATTTATAGGTATTTGCTGTCTCAAAAAGCAGGAAACTGCAAAAATCAATCATAATCATAATTACCATTTCTGCCATTTATACTTGGTAGCTCACTAAGAGCCATCTAGAAGGATATTATTTCCAATATATAAAATCTGAGAGTAGCTTAAAACTATACTTTTAGATAAAAAAGCTATGAGGAGTTAAGATGGAAATCTGTCTCTAACCCCCTGTGTTCCATGTATATATGTATGCATATGGATTATATAGTGATTTTATGCAATTATTTTTCAGTATATACCTTTTTAAAAAACCTTTCAAAGAAAGTTCATTTTGAGAATGTGGCCTATAGGAACATGTGATGTGACTATTCTTGTCAAGTCTGTTTATATTTATTTCATGTCATCATTCTTGCTGAATGAGAAGAGACACAGGAGAGTGGAAAAACAGCCTGAGAGGAAGGAGAGGCTTTGCACCAGCAATTGTCAAGTAGTGATTTGACCTTGGCTAAGTAACTTAGCCTGCTCTGGCCCAGGTTTCCTTATCTATAAATCAGAGTGGGGACTGGGCTAGATAATCACGTGAGGTCTCTTCTATACTCAAATTCTATGATCTGAATGACTCACTTTCTAAGGAAAAAGTTGGAAAAACAATACTCTTTCATACACAGATAAAGCAATTAAAAGTACTCTTGATAGTTCCTTTCTTCTATCTCTTAAATTCACTCCCATTCTCTGACCTCTGTAGTATATAGAATTGGGGTCATATAGTTTTTTCTAGCTTTGGCTGAGTTCCAAAAGCTGTTAGAGGTTTAGAATCTTGAGGAAAAGCAGTTGGCTGGATCTTCCGTGGAGGGAGGTTGTGAATGAGCTGAGCTGTCTCTGACCTAACTTTAATATTGAAATTGAGCCTAGCTTTGACATATTTAATTAAGAAATTATTATTTAGATAAATCCTTTATATCTTCCTTTCCTATTACCATCCCTGCCTTTTCCCTCCCTTACCTATATGTTGTGAAATTAATAAGGAGAGTAATTAGAGAGGAGTTAAATTTGTGAAGGGTTACCTAATTGGCAGCATTAGTTATAGTTAGTCAGTCATCATTTATTCCCTTTAGATAGAAATAGCATTTTGT
The DNA here is from genome assembly GCF_016433145.1 of Gracilinanus agilis. NCBI lineage: Eukaryota > Metazoa > Chordata > Mammalia > Didelphimorphia > Didelphidae > Gracilinanus > Gracilinanus agilis. The sequence goes on from NC_058131.1 coordinate 679,392,765, forward strand.
AAAGCTGAGTTTAAAGACAGGTCCTTACTCAGACTCCATCTTTACTTCCCTTCCCCCACCTGAGGTTCCTGAGACAACTGATAGGGCTTTCCTTTGATCCACCTTCCTAACAAACATCCTTCAAACAAAATAAACCCTTTTGTGTTTCAATAGCCCTATTAGTGTAATTTGTCTGTTAGTTATCAAGTGGGAAGAAGAGGGAAAGAGACAACATACTCTGGGCTTAGAGGGAAGCTGGGCATCCATCTTGAAGGAAGGTGTTACTTCAAAACAGGTCCTTTCCTGTGAAATTAACTAAAGCCTGTTTGTTAATTTCAGTCTAGTCTATTTCCCTCAGCCTGTGTTTGAGTCTAAGTCTCAGTCTGTAAGCCTGCTGTGTTTGTCTGTTTAGTTTAATTTCTCCTCTCCCTGAAGATCTCTGTTTCCCTTCTGTGTTATACTCCTGACTTCAGTCCTATTATACCCTGAATCTCCTTTAGTCCCAGCCTTACCTGTAACCGAGATTACCCACTTAGCAAGTCTCCAACATCCTCCTTTCAATTTCCCTTATCCTAAACACCTTTCCTCAAATTACCCACATTACACCTCCTTTTCTTCTTCTCATGGATGTTATATTGACACAGCTTTTCAAAAGCTGACATTCCTCAGAAAATCCCACTGTGTATTTAATTTTCCTCCTTTCTTTTCTAATGCCTGCTATAGTGCTTCTGCTGAAAATACAGTGGAGTTACATTCCAAAGAGAAGCCTGTTTAGAGGAATCTGTAAGATGGCAGTTGTGGCCCAGGTGACCCCAAACTATCTCCCTCATCTCTGAACTCTTACACATAGTGCAGTTAATACCTTATACTTGGTGTTAGCAGGAATGTTGGTTTTCCATCGGACTGTGTAGTAGCGTGAGTCTGTGATCTTCTGGTGTTTCGGCAAGGAATTGTCTGCCCAGGTAATCCTTATAGTGTCATGGCTCAGTATGGAAGCCTGAACTCCCACCGGTGGCATCATAGGGGTGGGATCTGGCACTGGAGTGTATGGAGCATTAACAACAAATAAATCAACCTCAGAAGTATCTAAGGGATTGATGGGCAAAAAGTAGTGCATTTTAATAAAAATAAAAAAAAAAGTGGCATTCAAAGGTAAACCAAACCAAACCAAATCAAAAGGGAAATGTAGGGTAATATAATGGAATGAAATGGAGAAAGAGAAAGAGAAAATCCAGAGTTAATCAATGACATACAATTAATTTGTAAGAATTTTCTTCAAAGCAAAAAAGCCTGCAGAGAAATAAACTCACTGCTTGACAACATGTCACATGTAAGTGCACTAATAACTGATGGTCATTAAAATTACCTTTCTGATTTTTCTTCTAATGAAGAAATAACTACCCCAGTGAATGCTGTTGACCTTTCAGGACTTCAGAGTGCTATTATGCACTCTCTCTGGCTGAATCACTCTTGCGCCAGACAAATAAAACCACCATCCCACCACCTCCCCTGAGATCTGGATGGAGCAAGGCCAGGACACTGAACCCCAGGGCAGGGGAAGAGCTTAAGACCATCATATTCTGCTTCTAGCCTAGTTGCTACAGCATCCTTCAGAGAAGAAACCAATATGAAGGAGGGGCCCAGCCACCTTCCGAAGAGTCAATAACCAACTGCCACCAGTGAGCAAGTAAGCCTAAACGTCCTTGAGGAGGGAGCCTCTGGTCAGGCTTCAGGCCCAGCCTGTGCTGCCATCATCTCAAGACACAAGCCCTATAGAGATGCAACCTAGGAACCGCTTCTAAAGGTGCGGACAAAGATCCAGAAGAGAAAGTTCTGGCCACAAAAGTCTTTGGCCCTGTCAAGTGACAGAGAGAAACTAATTTGAATTTAATAGTGGAAATAACATTAAAGAATAGGCATCACTATCTTCCTGCCTGCTGAAGTCTAAGGACCTTCAGAAAAAATGGAGAATTCCATCTCACTTATAAGTGAAACTCTCTCTAGGTGTCGTCTCTCTCATGAGATTGGCTCCTTCTCTCTGCGTCCCCGAGGATACTTGGCATACTGTTCTGAACCCAGCAAAGCACATAATCCCAATCTAGGTGTCCAAGCCATCACGAGCTCTAATCTGTCCCGGCACGGCATTAGCTCTGGACTTCAGGTTCATCTGCTGATGCTCTCTCTGTGTGACGTGTGGGTGAAGAAAAAAGGCCTTTATTCCAGACAGGGCAATGGGAATTCTAAACTCCAAGTTAGAAAATGGACTGATACTTCTTAGTACCAGAAACAAGGCCTAAAAGAAAAGGCATCCTCTTAGCTTTAGTTAACCGAGCACGATAGGGGTGGCTGCCTCCAGCCACAACCAAGGCACTGTCAGCCGGCCTTCACCATGCAGGGGTTTTCTGGGTGCCGAACAGTACTGAGATGGTCTGCAGGTGACACTCTGGAGAGGAAACTGCAAGCTGGAATCAGTGGAAATTGCTCAGTGCAGACCAGCAGAATGACAAGGCCATTGGAAATCAGGGAAGCCCCAGATATTGGGAGAAAAGCAGAGAATAGGAGAGGGGAAATAACTGGCAGGGAGGAGCAGAGATGCCACCCAGGGCCAGGTGCAGGCCAGGCAGGGGCACGGTCTGGAGAATGTCATAGAAGACATCAATGGCAGGACTTTTCCATCCACATCTGGACAGCCACTCCTGCCATGTGCATTTGGGGGAAGAGTGCGCCTGAGGTCTACACGGCTCCATGGCTCCTTAAATACCTTTGCTTTCGTGACATCCGGCACTCTAGGAAAAGCAAACACATTGGCAGGGGCTTCTGAGCTATGATCTGTATTTGGGGGTGGATCTCTGGAGCACAAAGGAAATGGGATAGGTTCTGGGGGCCATGCTTACATGAGAGGGAGGCCCCAAATGCTATACCTAGATTCTTGTCCTCCTCTACCGACCAAGTTATCCTTTGTTAACAAAGAAAAACAATGGAGCCCAAGTGGCTGGCCCAGCACGTACACAGAGCGTAGGACCGCCCGATTTCTGGGTTCGGTATGCGCCCTGCTCTGCACTCCTCACACTGAGCTCACTGCCTTTTGCTTTTATTTCCACGACTGCAATGAAGCCACAGGTGCTTTTCTGGCTTCTGTCTGCTCCGAAGCTGCTCATGCAAGTTCTTCCACAGTCTGGCTTGTGATGGATGCTTCCGTACTGTGGCATGACATCCATTTCCCAGGGTGCTCCCTCATTCCAAGCTGGCGGACATCCAATGGCTTACCAGATTTTTATTCCGACAAAAAGGGTTCCTGGGAATATTTGTGATCTCTGGGAACCCTCCTTTCTGTCTGTGGGTGCTCTGGGGAGTAAGGTTAGGATGGGGGCCTCCTGGCCAACGATGAGGAGTCCTCTGGTGTTGTCTCAGCTCATTGTGAAGGCTGCGCATGCTTCTCACACTCCAGGATGGAGGCTCCTGGGGGCAGGAGCTGTGTTCCTGTTTTGTTTTTTTAAATCACCAGCATCTACTGGTACTTGTACAGAGGAAATGCGTCATAAAAGGCGGTGAAATTGAATGAAATTCTCAGGGATGGGGAAGGGAACATGTCCTGTGAGTCGAAAAGCACAGGGTTGGGCACAGCACCATATGCGGTCCTGGCCAAGTGGGGGAAACAGCACAGACGTATCCAACAGAACTGGGGGTAACCTCGGTGGGAGGGCATTCAAGGGGACCAGGAAAGGCTTCTGGCAAAGAGGTGGGACTCTAGCTAAGATCTGAAGGAGGCCAAGCGATAAGGTGAAGAAAGTTCTAGGCATGGGTGGTGGTGGTGGGGGAAATGCCTAGAGCCTTGTTCAGGGAACAACCAGGAAGTGGGTGTCCCTGGAGGGAGACTACAGGGAGATTCATCACAATGAAGAACAGTGACAGGCAGAAGGAGCGCTGCTTCTGGGGAAGCTGATCTATAGCCAAGCACTGCTCTACGGCCATCTGTGCTGGATCTGTGAAGTCTGAATGCAGCGTGACAAAAAGCAACACAACGAGGAATGGATTGGTCAGTCCAGTATTTTTAGGTCGACATTCTTCCATGTCGAAGGTCATGTTGAACACAGAAACCCTGGCCTGGGTTAGCACCAGAACACGCAATGTGGGATTAGGGAAGGGAACGTCATCGAACCACAGTTCAAGGTTAAAACAGGTTTTTTTGTGTTCCCAGAGGCCAGTCTGAATGACAAGGTCTACTCAGTGTCTTCTGTCCAGCCCACCACCTCACCTCACACAGGAGGGCAGGAAGAATGGGAGAGGAGAGCAGGCTGAAAGTGTAGGTTTTTGCAGATGAGGGAACTGAGGCTCATAGCTTTTAAGTGACTTGCCCAGAGTAGGAAGCTTGCTAATGTGTGAAGCAGGAATGAATCTTCTTGATTCCAAGGCCAACCAGAATTTCTAACCATTATGCCAAGCTACCTAAAGGAATGGGTGTATCTTCTGAATTTATGGACTAAAATATTAATTATTAAGGTATATGTATATATATATATATATATATATATATATTTTTTTTTTTTAAACCCTTAACTTCTGTGTATTGGCTCTTAGGTGGAAGAGTGGTAAGGGTGGGCAATGGGGGTCAAGTGACTTGCCCAGGGTCACACAGTTGGGAAGTGTTTGAGGCCAGATTTGAACCTAGGACCTCCCGTCTCTAGGCCTGATTCTCAATCCACTGAGCTACCCAGTTGCCCCCTAAGGTATATTTTAGAGAAGAAATTTAAATACCTATAAAATCCACTAATGAGAATTGGTCTGTCAAAGATATATGTGGACAAATAAGTAACAGTAATGAATTTATACTCATTTAATTGTCTGAATAATATAAAGCATAAAAAAGGGTTAAGATATTATGAACAGCCTTAGAAAAATACAAAATATTCTCCAAGATAAAGAAATATGATTGTAAAATTTGGTTTTCCTTATTATGTATATATAGAGGAACTGAATATACTCTATGTCTATATCATAGGTCAAAAAAATCACTCGCACAAGCTGCAAAAGTCTGCTCATTTTTACCAACTTAAACTATAAAGCAGTGATTCCCAAAGTGGGCACCACCGCCCTCTGGTGGGTGCTGCAGCGATCCAGGAGAGCGGTGATGGCCACAGGTGCACTTATCTTTCCTATTAATTGCTATTAAAATTAAAAAAAATTAATTTCCAGGGGCTAAGTAATATTTTTTCTGGAAAGGGGGTGGTAGGCCAAAAAAGTTTGGGAACCACTGCTATAAAGGATTTTTTTCTAGATAACTGAAAAAAAGAAATAATCTCTACAAAGGAAAATGCCCTTGTATATTTTTAAGATTATTTCTCTTCATTTCTTTAAAGACACATTATTTCACTGGTGTGGGTATGTACTTTATTAATACAGACTTGAATTTTCTTTACATTTTGGCAGGTGTCCAGTCTTTGTGATCTCTTTTTGGGCCGGTTCCTTGGATGAAAGACATACAAGTTTGTCTTGGGTCTCTACTGGAAACTCGTCTTGATTGATAGGACCTATCACCTACAAAGAATTTCAGTTCAACTCTGTTCTAGGGTCAGGACTATTTACAGACAGCAACTAAAGTTGCTGTTTTCATCCTGGGCTTATAGCATGTTCGCAGAGAAATCAATGTGAGATTGTATAAGGACAGAGCAGTGACCATGAGGTGGAATTAGGGAAGGCTTCACAGACCACATAAGACATCTTTCTTTTCAAGACTTTAGGATCTCTATTTGTTCCCCAAACTTAAACCAAGGCACTAAGACTATTTGCCCCAAACCAAGAACATGTTTATTAACCTGAACTATGGACATCATATTGTAAAATAAACACTACTTGCCTGTAAATTTAGCTTTTTCTGATAACTGTTATATTCTGAGAAACAAGGTTTAAAGAAGGAAATGGTGACTTACCTGAATGAGGTCTGGTAACTGCACTCTCATAGAGGGGGATGCCTTCACCCACATTATTAAATGCTTTCAGGGTGATCACATAATGGGAACTTGGATCTAGAGAAAAAAGTCATTTATGAGAATTTAACAACAACTTTCCATTAAAATTATTAATATGCATAAGAGGATGACGTTTATATCTGCACATATACCTCTATGCAAATACATGTCATTTCCCAGTCTGTTCCTGTGAACATGACACTCCTTCACGCCTGGGATGCCCTCTTCCCTTTCCTCTGTGCATTCAAGCCCTAAAGAGTCTTCAAAGCCTAAAGGCTTCTCTGAACAGAAGAATGAGAGCATCTTCCATGGCTTCAACCCTTTAAAAGGGGCTTTCCTTCCTCTGAAGTTTCCTGACTCTGAACTACTGCCAGTATTCATGATCACGTGGCCTAACCCTTCTCTCTTATTTTGCACGCATTGGTCTGCTTCTGTGCCACTGCAGAGGCTGTCTTGATTGCATATGGATTAAGAGATGAACTTGTCTTCCCTGATAGAATATAAATTCTCTGAGAATAGCAATTTCATTTTTGTTGCTGTAGCCTCAGTGCTGAGCACTGTGCAACTGGCCCATGGCAGGTATTGAAATGTTGGAAAACTGTTTTCAGAACTCCTTTGGGGAGATGAAAAAATGTTCCTTTTATTTCTGATGTACATGTAATTGATGAAGGTAATTAGATTATTCATTATTTGGAAGTCTTCAGAAAAAAGTATAAAAAATAAATGAAATATAAATGGACTTTAATCACAGCTTTGTTCAAAGTAAAAATTTAAGAATGGTAACTTTAAATCATTATGTTTTTAAAAGTAAGATATGTATTATTAATTTAATTTGGGAAATTAGAATTTAGGAAAGTACAAATGCTTATCTGAATTAGCATACTTTCTATTTGAAAAGATTCCCATGCTGGACGGTGGATCCAAGATGACAGAGTAATAGGAAGGAGTCTACTTGAACTCTCCCCTATAATGCCTATAAATAAGAAAAATCTAGAAAACACACTGGACTGAGTCCTGTTGGGAAATCTAAGGAAAAAAAAATCACAGTGAGCCACCTTTTCCAGCCCAGACCTACACAGGGATACAGCAGAGGTCTGCGGACGCTGGGGGAAGATTCCAGCCAGGATAAGCTGCACCAAACATCCCCGCTAAGGAACCAAAGGAGGAGTGAGGTCCAAACGCCTGCAGGGCCCTACTGCACGCGGGTTCAGGGACAAGTGCCAGCTGGCAAGCCAACTACTCCCTGCTTAGTTCTGGATCAAAGATTCAGGGTGCACCAAGACGGGAGTCTGTGCCTAGGCCTGAGGCTCTGGGGGCAGGAGTGGGAGCAGGCCCTGGGCTTTGCCCAGAGAAAGGAATATGCTCAGAATTAAGCAACTTCTCAGGCTCAATTTCACCCCCAGCCTATGCACAGCCTACACAGGAATAACCATGCAATGGCCTGAAGGCAAGCCCTCGGGACTCGTGCTTTGAACTAGCACAGCTTCCCAGATGGCCAACGGTGGCGGAGCCTCACAGCAGTCCATAAGCATGTTGCTGAGACCAGGGGAGAGCAATCAAACTTTGCCCTTGTGTTATTTAAAATCACTTGGGATACTTGGAACTACATTTCCCGTGATCCCCAATGGGTTTCCTGTTTTGGATTGAGTATTCAAGGTGAGAGATTGTTTTAAAATAGGGGGAAGTGACTTTGAACTTCCTCTTTAGCGACCTGAGCACGGAGAGATGAAAGGTAAAATGGCTGAGGTGGGAGTTTGAATACTTACAGGCGTGTGGTCTAATGATTTTATCTCTATCAGCATGGCTTTTATTAAAATACTATTCACCCTTTTAATATCTGCCTTCATCATTTTTAATAACAACACCCTTGATCAGAACACACTGTTGAGTGCTAAAAGCCTAAAGGTCCTTAGCCAGAACTGCTTCTGGAAAAACACATCTGATATGCCACTACAGCAGTAGGAAGACCAACCCAGGCATCTGCTCCAGAAGTAGAGTGCCAGGCTCTGACATAAAGTTCAGTTAGGAAATAGATTAGAAGAAAGGAAAAAAAATCCCATAATGATGATGATGATAAAAATAATAGCCAATATTTTATATAGCCCCTATTATGTACCAGGAATTGTGCCGAGAATGCTTTACAAACATCATCTCATTTGATCCTGACAATGACCCTGGGGAATAAATGCTATTACTGCCCCCATCTTACAGATGAGAAAACTGAGGAAAACAAAGTTAAATGACTTGCCCAGGGTCACATAGCTAGTGTCTATGGTCAAATTTGAATTCAGGTCTTCCTGATTCCAGGTCCACAGCTCTATTTACTATACCACTGAGTTGCCCATAAAAAGCTATTATCAAGACAGAAATCTAAAAGAAAAGAATGACTCCACAACAATTATAAGCAACATCTCAAAGGAAAATGCAACATAAGTACAAGTTTAGAATTCATGGAAGGGATGAAGTAATAGTTTTAAAAGAAATTAGAATATTTTCATAAAAGAATGAAAAATGGAAAAAGAAATGAAAGCAGTGGAAGAAAGAAAAAGACAGGGAACGAACATTTTGGTACACAAGAAGCATAAAATCCTTCCTGAGCAACAAACTCCCTAAAAATTAGGATTGACAAAATAGAAGCTAATGCCTCCATAAGACAGCAAGAAATATAAAAAAAACTATCAGAAGCCTAGAAAAATATAAGAAAAAATAAGGTATCTCATAATGAAAACGAATGACCTGGAAAATTAATTGAAGGAAAAAAATTTAAGAATCATTGAAGTATCAGAATATCATGACAAAAAAAAAAGCTTAGATATCATATTCTAACAAGTTTTAAAATTGCCCAGATATCTTAGAATTAGAGAACAAAGTGGAAACAAAATCCAATAGACCCTTCTGGAAAGAAACTCCTAAGTGAAATTCTCAGGAACATCACAGCCAACATCCAGCGCCTCCAGGTCAAAGAAAAAAATACTGCAATCAGAGAGAAAGAATTCAAGTCCTGAGAAGACAGAGTCAGGATCATACATGATTCAGTAGCTACCATCATAGAGGAAAAGAGAATTTGCATTATGATATTCCTGAGAGCAAAGGATACAGGCTTATATTGAGGAACAATTTATATAATACAACTGAGTATAATCCTACAAGGAGAAAATGATCCTTCAATAAAACAGAGGACGTTCAAACATTCTTGATAAGACCAAAGATGCACAAAAGCTCTGAAGTGCAAACTAAGGAATTAAGAAAAACATAAAAAAGGTAAATATAAGTGAACAGCCATAAGCGACTAAACGAGGTTTTCATTCTAATACGAGGAGCTCTTACATGTGCCCACTCAGAACCCTATCACTCTCATCATCAGGGGTCACAGAGGGGCAGTCTTCTTAAACAGAAGGCCTGGGAGTGGTTCTGTTATAACTTGTTCTTAAAAACAGAATGGATAGAAAGGGGAAGAGGAATATGTCGTGGGAGGAAATGAGAGAAGGGATGGAGAAAACTATCTCATGTAACAGGCGTAAGCAAGCAGAAGTTTATACAAAGAGGAAGGAGAGCCCCATTCTCATCTAAACTCATCAGAGAAGAGAAAAATATATAAATTTATGTAGATACAGCTGTATGTACAGAAATAAATTTCACTCAACAAGGAAACAGAAGGGAATGGAGTAAGGAAATAAGAAGGGTCAGTCCTAAGGAAAACAAACTCTAATAACATATAAAAAAAATTCTCACAAGTAGTTCTTTCTATACTGGCAAATAATCAGAAGCTGAGAGGGTTTCCATAAATTGGGAAATGACTGAACAAGTTACGATATATAAATATAATGGAATACTACTATACTGTGGGAAATCCTGAAGGGGATAGTTTCGGAGAAATCTGAGAAGACTTGTATGAACTAATACACAGCAAAGTGATCAAAACCAGAACAGTTTATATAATAACAACAATACTGTAATGATAAACAATTCCAAAAGACTTCGGGACTTTGATCAAAACAATGACCAACTATGATTCCAGAAGACTTATGACGAAACATGCTGGCCACATCCTGGTAGAGAGGTGAAGGACTCAGACTGCAGGTGACATATTTGGTAATGGTCAATGTGGGAATTTGACCACATGTTTATAAAGAAGGTTTTACTTTTCTTTCGTTCTCAACTTGAAGGAGGGAAGAAGTAGGAGGGAGAAAAGGTAGATTTTTACTGATTGCAATTTCATTTCAAAAGTTTAATTAAAAATACTGCCACACAGGGTTCCGGGTTAAGATGGCGGCAGAGTAAGAAGCAGCTTTTAACCTCTCCTGACCGAAACACACAAAACTCCTCAAGGGGACATAAAAACAAGTCCAGACGAACGGAGGAACCCCACAACAGGGCATAGTGTGGAAGGTACGTGGAATCGAGGCATTTCCATGCTATAAAGGGCTCTCACTTAATCGCGGGCTGAGCAAACGCCCCACCCCCACCCCCTCCACACACAACACCTGTAGCTCCGAAGCCAGCTAAAAAGAAATAGAGCAAGTTTGGGGCACCCATCGAGTCATTGGCAGCTCCGGGACCTGTTCCTCAGAGCAGCTAGACTTAGGACCCCACTAAGCCAAAAAACGCACGCGAAATCTGAGCGCGGGAGCAGGACGCTGGGCGCAGAACGCAGGCTGAGCAGAGGCGTGGGTGGAGGCAGACACAACCAGGAACTAAAGCCTAAGTGGGGAACCAGTGTGGACGGGTATACGACTGTGGAAGCAGCGCCCTGAGACTTGTAAAGGAACCTCCGGCAGAGGATCAAGCAAGGGGGCCCACCAGGGGGCTTGACCTTGGAAAAAACCAGAACTCAGACCTCAGGAGCCAATAGATCTCTAACAGACACTGAGCGCGAGGATAAACCTGAGAAGCTGCTGGGCTAATGATGGCTAATCAGTCACAGGAAGTTCAGAAGAGAAAGAATAATAACAAAAAAAAAGAAGTCTTTAACACTCGACAGCTTTTACACAGAGAAAATCCAGACAACCGAGCAAACAGAGGAGGAGAACAAACAAGCATCCAGACCCTCCCCAAATAAGGAAAACTCCTCACAAAGCTATGGAAGAGTTCAAAACTGAGATTTTGAGGAAAATGGAAGAGATCTGGCAAGAAAATAACAGTTTAAAAGGTAGAATCTTGCAACTGGAAAGCGAGGCTCAGAAACCAAATGAACTGATAAGCAAATTGAACACAAGAAATGACCAGATTGAAAAGGAATACCAGAAGATTATGGCCGAAAACCAGAAGATTATAGCCGAAAATCAATCCCTAAAGGCTAGAATTGAGCAAGTAGAAACTAATGATCTCTCAAGACAACAAGAACAAATAAAACAAAGCCAAAAAACTGAAAAAATAGAAGGAAACATGAAATATCTCAATGAGA
>NC_058131.1:679409113-679473061 GCF_016433145.1 Gracilinanus agilis
AAAAAAAATACTGCCACAATTCTCAAAAGTATTTTCTTCCATAAATAATGGAGTCGTTTTCTACTCCTCTGCTTACCCAGGTTCTCGATAGTATAGTAGCGCTGTTTGTAGTCCACTTTGATAGTCTGAGCATGAGGGCTGCCGAGGCCATAGCCGATGGCATAGCCTCTCACCACAATGTTCTGGTTTTCTGGAGGAGTCCAGCTCACTATAATACTAGTAATGAGTGGGCGGACATGGAGAGAACTAGGCACTTCAGGAACACGAGTTTCTGTGTAAGAAAAGAGAAAAGCAAGACATAACTGACCTTAGATTCAAACATAGCTGGTAATGTTTAGCAATTACCCAAACTAAGTTGAGGTTCCTATTTTTCCATGTGTTTCTAAAAGGAGAGGAAGAAGCCAGAGCTGGTGTACAAGAAAGTAGGCACAATTGTAGTACTGTTTAATTGGCCCACGGTTCTGTCTCATTGAGAGTTGGGGGGGGGGGGGGGGAGAAACAATCAGCCAGCTGTCCTAAGCATTAATGCCAAAGTACTGTATTCTACTTGGCTAGGAAACAGGTTATTTAAATGTGACAGTGGAAACTGTAAGTCACAATACTAAATAACTCCTCAGAATGCTACCTGTGACTTTTTTTTTGAAGAGCAGAGTAGAAAAAAGTCAAATAAATTACTTTTCAATTATGTGGCAGGGACAATTTCTCCTGCTTCAACATTCAACAGTGAATGTTATCTTAACGCTAGACTCTCTTTGTTTTTCCCCCGAGATGTCTCTTGTTCTTATGCTACTAGGGATTTAACCATATGGCACTTTGGCATCCTGTTCCAGCAAGACTTTCCTAAAGATTTTTTAAGTGGTGTTCTCAAATAGTAGAAACTGATTTGTTGAATGTCTTGTGGCTATTCTCCCTCATCCCAAATGCAGGTGAGATTGCTCTCCTTTTGGAATACCATACATTCCACTGTAAAAAGAAAGTAAGGTGTTTTAGCCAGGGTTGTTTTCCTTGGAAAATAATTAACAACATAAGAAGATGGTTGAAAATAATGAGGAAGAGTAACTTTTCAATAGGTACGTTTTAAAATGACTGCAGCAGGAACAAACATGAGCTTTTTCAATGTCTTCTAATAATTATTAGTCTTTTATGTCCTAAGCAAATTGCTTCATCTAGAGATTAAATCGCCCCAATCTGTTCTCCAGCTTGATAACTATCACTTAAAAGAAAAATACCTTCTCCATTTCCTTGCAAAATAAACACAGTCATAATTTTGGTAACTGCCTTCGCCCTCATGTCTAGAACCAAATCTCCTGAAGTTGCTTAATCTGCATAAGGAATAAATAAGCTTTTCAAAGAACAAAATTTCAATACTAGGTCACAGTCAGCTACAGAGTTCAAGCAATGGACCTTAAAGAACCGAAATGCTATGGCAGCAATTAGGAGGATTTTTCTCTTTAAAAAAAAAAAATCAGCATCCTGATTTTTACTTTCTTTTTAAAAAAAATTTTTGGGATATTTCATTTTTAAACTACCTAAATTTCCCTATGAGCTAAAAATAATGCTTCTTTAAGAAAAAAAGAAGAGAAAACCACCTAATTGTTGTCTTTATTACTTTCCCAAATCAGTAAGAACTTCAGTATAATAAAGTTTTACAATTTCAAATGAAAAAGAAAATCAACTATTCATCAGTAAATGAATGAAAACTAAGTGCTATGGGGTGGTTTGTTATTGGTTTGGAGAATTTCACATCTAATGTACTATACCAGTGATGGGCAAACTACGGCCACAGGCCAAATGCGGCCCCCTGAAATGTTCTATCCAGCCACTGACATTATTCATAATCTGACAAATGCACTAAGTAGGATCCAATACAATGAAACTTGGAAAGAGTTGCCTTAGGAACAGACTGACAGATGAGCATTTCCTTTCCTTTGGCTCCCTCTTTAAAAAGTTTGCCCAGCACTGTAGTATACAGTACTTTGGTATTTGTGGTTGAGTGTCAAACTTTCCATTTAGTCCCGGTCTCTTTTGTGCAATAACTTGGAATTCTTCAATTTTGTTGAATGCCCATACTTTCCCCTGAAAGTATATGGTTAGTTTCACTGGGTAGTTGATTTGTGGCTGAAGGCCCAGCTCTCTTGCCTTTCTGAATATTGTATTCCAAGTCTTGCGGTCTTTCAGCGTTGAGGCTGCCAGATCCTGTGTGATCCTTATTGGTGCTCCTTGATATTTGAATTGTCTCTTTCTGGCTTCTTGTAAGATTTTTTTCTTTAACTTGAAAGCGCTTCAATTTCGCTATTATATTTCTGGGTGTTGACTTTTCTGGGTCCAGTGTAGAGGGTGTTCTATGGATCCTTTCAATGTCTATATTGCCCTCTTGTTGTAGAACTTCAGGGCAATTTTGCTGAATAATTTCTTTGAGTATGGAGTCCAAGTTTCTATTAATTTCTGCCTTTTCTGGGAGACCAATGATTCTCAAGTTGTCTCTTCTAGACCGGTTTTCTTGGTCTGTCACTCTCTCATTGAGATATTTCATGTTTCCTTCTATTTTTTCAGTCTTTTGACTTTGTTTTATTTGTTCTCGTTGTCTTGAGAGATCATTGCTTTCTAAATGTTCGATTCTAGCCTTTAAGGACTGGTTTTCGGCTTTAATGTTTTGGTTTTCGGCTATAATTTTTTGGTTTTCCTTTTCAATCTGGTCATTTTTGGTCTTCAGTTGTCTTGTCTCACTTTCCAATTACAAAATTCTGCCTTTTAAACTGTTATTTTCTTGCCAGATTTCTTCCATCTTCCTCAGCATTTCATTTTTAAACTCTTCCATAGCTTGTGACCAGCTTTCATTTTTTGGGGGAGGTTTGGGTTTTTGTTTTCCCTCCTCTGTTGTCTGGATTTTCTCTGTGTAGAAGTTGTCCAGTGTTCCAGAGTTTCTCTTGATAGTCTTTTTCTTCTGGACTTCCTTATTGCTGGCCATTGTTAGCCCCGCCCCTTTTCCACTTTGTCTTTGCACTCAAGGTCTGCCTGGGCCTTGCAAGCTCCCGGGGGCTCCGGTCTCCTTGTCCTCAGGGTCAGGCCTCCTGGTAGTTCCCGGTCTGCCCCTCTGCCCGAGGTTCCTTCAGCAGCCTTTGGGGCTGCTTCCACAGCCACGCTCAGGTCTGCACGGGGTCCTCACTGGAGGTCCAAGCCTGGGCTGGAGATCATTATTCAAGCCTAGGGCACTGCCTTTGCCTGTGCTGATGCTCTTAGGGCCCTGCCTTCACCCCCCCAGGAGGTAGAGAAAGTCCGAGGGCTGGAGATCTTTATTGGCACCTGAGGTGATGCCTTCAGCGCTTGGGAAAGGCCATGTTTTAGGGGCCTTTGTCCCGGCCTGAGGCGGTGCCTTCACCCACGTGGACACTCAAGGAAAGTCCATGGGTGCCTCCAGCCACCTGGGGACCCTCCTCTTGCTGCACACAGGTACAAGCCCCGGGGCTGCCAGTGATTATCTGGTTGCCCCAGTCCTGTTTTCACACTTGTGCGTTGGCCCGTTGTGTGAGGTGTGCGGTGGGGGGTGGGGGAGGGGCTTCTTCCTCTTGCGTTTTAGTGAGAGTTGTTTCACCCCTTTATAGCGTGGAAATGCCCCGATTCTGCGTACCTTCAATGCTGCGCCCTGTTGTGGGGTTCCTTCGTTCCTCTGGACTCGTTTTTATTTCCCCTTGAGGGGTTCTGTGTGCTTCGGTCAGGAGAGATCGAGCAGCTGCTCCTTACTCTACCACTGTCTTAACTGGAAGTCCCCAGTATACAGTACTTTGGGAAGTTTTCAAATTAGGGTGCAGGAGACACAGGTTTGAGTTTGAGTCTTGATTTTAACCCTTAGTTGATTCAGTAATTTGGGACAAAGCATAGAATTGCTTCCAGTCCTGGTTCCCTCCTCTGTTAAATGGGGAAAATACCAGGAGCAGTATTTCTCTATTTCACAGGATTGTTATAAGAAAAGTGCTTGATAATGGGGCCTTTTCTCCCCTCTCCATTATTTTTTTTATCCCTGAAATTCCAATCATATGTTACTATTAGTAGTAACTGAAAACATTTAAGTGAATATACTTTACACATGTCCTTAAGTGTTAAAAGTCTGAATAAATTTAGAACCTGTACTTTACACATGAGGAAACTGAGGTTCAGGTATGAAGTGAATTTCTAATAGCAGTTGGCGAGACCAGAACTTGACTACTGCTCAGACTCTACCCACTGCACCACAAAGCTTCTTGGGCATGCATGTGCTCCTTTAGGCAGCACGCACCCCCATTTATGAATCTTAGGTCATTAGACTGGGATGGAACCTCAGACATCATCTGGCCCAGGGGACACATTTTACAGATCGAAGCTCAGGGGGCTTTAATGGACTTGTCTGAGGTTACAAAGTCCAGAGTACATAGACAAGACGCATGTGTTTTTCCACAAATTCATGGAACCTAAGTGTTAGGGAGGAAGGGAATTTGGAACTAAGGAAAGGATATAATGGGATCAGATGCAACTTTCCAAACACATGCTCACCCGTTCCCTTGGCTCATAGCTGTTCTCAAGTACAGCAGGTTTATTTATGCTTGTTTTTCTGGAATATACATCAAAACAACAAAACTGTAGAATATATACTCCTATAGCTCTGTTGAACAAAGATTTTCAAAAATCACTGTCAAAAGATACCCAGTGATTTGTTTGTTCCTTAATTTGGCTCTGGAATGGAGGCGCCCAAACCATGTTAACCCCTTCATTAACCCTTACCATCGAGGTCACTTTCAAATGTTTCTGCAGACATCCAATCCGTAGCTGGTCCTGTTCCATTGACTGTAAGCGCAGCCACTCGGAAGTTGTACTCAGTACCTCGATCAAGACCTATTAGGAAAGCAGACAACATATGTAGGAAAAACTGTAGGAGTGGAAACACAGAAGAAAAACAACCGCTGGAACACATGGGTTGATGCAGACATGATTGGGGATGTAGACTCTAAATGACCACACCAATGCAACTATCAATAATATGGAAATAAGTCTTGATTGATGACACATGTTAAACCAGTGGAAATGTGCGTTGGATATGGGGGTGGGGGTGAAGGGGAAAGTAAAACCATGAATCATGGAACCATGGAAAATTTTTCTAAAAAAATAAAATATTTAAATCTAAAAAAAAACATATGTAGGAAAGAGCGTCAAGAAAGACCAAATGGATGAACAATTTCTCATTCTAAGTTTGTATTTTATATGTAAACTTAGTTTGACAGCAAAGATTTTACTAACATTTCACTATTATTCAGATTAAAATTTTTTGGAAAGGGAAATCTTAATGAGAACAAACAGCCTAATAATTTCTAATTATAAAAGCAGTTATTTTATATGTAAACTTAGTGGGATGGTAAGACCTTGTCATAACTCACTCAATACGAAGACGCAGAGGATACTGCTGTCTTGACAAAGTCCAGGTCAAAGTTAAGTCATTCTGATGCACCATGGGCAGAATTTGTAATTGGCTCTTAGTAGAGCACACAACTAATTTTTCTAGCACTCAGTAGGACTCTAGAGATTCACTTTCTTTTTGAGTAAGGAAACTAAAAGCCCAGAGGGCATAGGGACTTCCCTCAAGTCACAGAGTGGCTAAATGAGTGATTCAATCAGAACTCAATCAGAATCAAGCTGGCTCCAGAAAGCCAGAGCTAGAATAAACAGAACAGGATTATTTCCTTTCTGGTTCCCTACATTCTCTGCCAAATGTATTTTTCCTAGTCCACTTGGCATGCCTGAAGGTACCTGGAATAAATCAATATTCCCTAAGAACAAAGCTTGGTTCTCTCCAGCCACCCCCTCCCCGCAATGTATTTCTTGCTTTCACTCTCTCTCTTCCCTAATTCCAGGCAGCTGTCTGAACTTCTCCCTGGAATAGCTGAGGGATGCTATAGACAAGAATGACCTAAGACCGGGGCAGAAGAGGCAGAACTAGGCTCTGAACCTAGATGCTTGTCGCTTGAAATCCAGAATATGATGGCCATGTTCAGCTGAACAAGTGCTAGAGAGAGAGCCAGGACAGCTGAGTTCTAACTCTGGCTCCACTCCTCATCTGCTTTGTCATCATCTCCTTGCATATGGAAGAAAACAGGATCCAACTGGATGATCTCCATGTGTCCTTCTGGCTCTAAAATGCTATTTTAGGAAGTTCACCTTTTAGAAACAACTGCATAAAATATCTGCTTCAGAATAGCTATGTTCTGTCTTACAAGTAAGTATATCTGACTACCAAGATTATTCTAGTATTAAAATGATCAGATTTTTAAAATGCAAATCCATAAGTTATTTCAAATAAGGAATACTGAATACTTTTAATTTACAACTACAAAGCCAAAATGTTGAGGAGACAGGACTAACTTGTTAATTGGCAGTGCCCCTGGAAAGAGCCCAGGATTAGGGAGGTGACCTGGATTTCACATTGGGAGATCTTGGGAAAATCACTTTGTTTCTGGAATTAGTTTCCTTAGTTGAAATGAGGAGACTGGATTAAATGATCTTTACGGTTCCTTTCTAAATCTAAATCTCATAAGTCTGAGAAATTCAGCACACTTCTACATTAGTGACATCCCCTACCACATTCCTTTTTATTTGATCCTCAATGATCCTTATCTAGATTTTGGCCTCTTCAGTTTTGGTTAGCTATACAATTGTCCTTTTTAAATACGGATCCTTTTAAAATGAAAACATTTTTTTTGAAAATACATTTTTATTGATTTGAAAAAATATTTGCATCAATTACATTTCCCAGAACTTACTATATGTTAAGCACTGGGGATATAAATACAAAAGCAAAGTTGTTTATCCTCAAGGCAGTGGTGGACAGGGAGGGCACTTTGGTACAGAATGTTATCTGGATGGTGAGTGGGGCTGTATAAAATATACCTGGAATGCATATTGCTAGGAACAATGGTACCATTTGTTTGCTCATGGTCCCAAGAAGAGAGCTGGGGAGGAAAAAAAAGAAGGGTGGCCCAAAGAGAGGCAAGGTTGCTCTCAAGGTGGCTGGGAAGTAGGGACTGAAGTGAAGTCTACTTCACTTCAGTGAAGTCACGGATCTACTTGAAATATCTTGGGCCAAATAAATCTGTCAGTCATGGGGATGATGGGACCCCAAGGCCAACATTCCAGAGACAAAAGAATTAGAACCTCTAGGGCACAGTTTGTGGTCCAGGTAGTAAAGCTGCTGGTGATAAGATGGCTTCCACTGGCTTACTCTAGACAAGTCTTAGCCCATCAAGGCTCACAAATCCCTAGATAAGATTTGTATTTCATGGCACCAACATTCCCTTTGGGGCCATTCCTGTGACCTTTATAAAGAGTTACCACTTGCTAAATTTCTACCACTCAGAGGTCCTTCTTGCAGCCTTCACACACAGGTTTGGATTATTATCTGCTTATTGGTGAATGCTTTCATCTTTAATTTTCTCCTGATGCATTTATTTCATTCTTTCAAGAAACAACTCATTCTTCATGACAATATGGAAAGTAAAGAAGCATTCTTCTACTTCTCCAGCTGACATCAATGTGTGTTCTGGATTCAGGTACTCACCAAATGGTTTTGGAAGACACCCAATCAGCCTATGCAAACCCATTGAACATTCTTTGTTGGATGGACCACTGCAATAGTCTCCTAATTGGGCTTTCTACCTCAAATCTTTGTTTCAATCCATCATCCATATGGCTGCCAAAATTACATTCCTAAAGCAAAGATCTGACCATGTTATATTTCTTGGCTGAATAAACTCCATGGTTTCCTAATGCCTCCCAAGAGAGAAATCACTTATAATAATAAACAAAAGAGAAAAGAAAAAAATGTTTTACATATAAAAAAGTTTGATATACTATTTAGTATTTCATATCGATAACTTCTGTGAAAGAGCACAGGGAAGTGTCTTCCCATGTCTAAGGTCAAATTTGGTGAATATAATTTTGCATCATCCAGATTAAAATTTAGTTATAAAGACTGGAATATAGCCATTGTAGTCCTACCTCCTGTAACTTAGATCAATACAATGAAATCTTATTATTCTCCACTTGTATGGTTAATTATATTACAGAAGAAAGTCTTATTAAAAGGAAGAAAATAATTTGGAAGAAAATATCTGAGTGGTTGATAATTAGCCGTAAAGATTAGATAAATGTCCAGAGTCCCTTATGAGGATCCTTTGACAGAAGTCCTTCTCACTCTATGTAGGATGGCCCTGGCCAAGGCTTCCTTGCTGGGAAGAGTGGTCTTTTTGTTTCTTATTCTTTCTCTCCAACTTGCTGATAACCTACAAGGTACTTTCAGTTCCACAGAATGGCTAGGTGCTCAACAAACCTGATGAAGAGTCTTGAGTGGTCTTTGATTTTCTTTATCATGTTTGTCCAAGACAAGAAGGGAGCAAAATCTCCCAGCTCCCATTCTTCCCTAGTTAACCCTCTCCTTGCCTGAAGGATTCCTCTCTTCTCCACACTCCAGGCTCTTTTAGCACCACAGATACATCTTCCAGCAGACTCACTATTCTTTTCCCATTTACTCATTTGAAAGATGGACTAGGAAGAAATCCCAGCCTTCATTATGCCACATGTGGCAAACCTGTAAAGGGCTTTGGGGCAAATATTTCCTTGCTATGGAAGAGGGGTCTAAGGACATTTCTACTTTCTGGGGAATTAGCTAAAGCTATGTTAACTTGGCTGAATCAAAAGAATCTCCCAGGTTTTGTCTGAGAAATGGGTGAGAAGGTCCAGAAGAGACACTAGGGACCAAAGAGAAAAATAGTATTTGGGCTTAGGTTTATTGGAGCAGAAGACAGGTTCAGGGGGTTCTTTTTTAAAAAAAAATAATGTATTGGCTCCAAGACAGAAGGTAAGGGTTTAAAAAAAAAAGAGTACTGTATTGTCAAATAATTTTGGAAGGACAAAAGAAAATGGAATCATTTAAGCTATTTGCATAAGCCAATTAAAGCAATAACACATTAAAAAACTATCATGTTTTCATTCTTGTTTCCAAAATACTAAGAGCTTTACCCTCAATTATCTGGAAGAGCTGTGTTCCTCCCACACTCTCGGTAACATCACTCTTTCGAGAGGATTTCCGGTAACGAATCTTGTAGCCAGTAATTTGCCCATTTTGTGAGCCTACTGGAGGGGGTTGCCAGTGAATCACAATACTCTGGAGGAGATAAGATTGGGAAGAAAAGGTGAGCTATAACAGAGGCCTAAAACTAGTAGACCTAAAAACTGTTGCATGTGAGCAGTTTGGGAGGAATTTGACAGCATTACAGTCAATTGACAATTATTGATAAATCAATTAAAATCTGAGATTCTGGAAAGACCTTACATTTACATGGCACTTAATGGTTATAAACTTTTTGAGGAGGACTGTTTCATTCCTTGTATTGTGTTCTCAGTGCCTAGCCCAAAGTAGAGACTTAACTATTTGGGTCTTACAATGACCCTATGAGGTAGGCAGAATAGGCACCCCTGTTTTTACAGAGAAGGGAATGGAAGTTCAGAAAGGCTGCCCTGTCCATGGTGACTTGACTCAAGTGAGATGTAAGTAGTGAAGCCAGTGTTGAATCACAGACACTAAATTTAGACCTCTTAACTCCAAATTACCCCATGCTATGATGACACCTCATAGGTATATATTTTTTGGATCAGAGGCTTAGATAGAGCTCAATAAAAATGGAAAGTCTGGCATGTACAGTTTTACCTTGGAATTTCTCACTTCTAAAGACAGGTTCTGTGGAGCAGCACTGGGAACTGAAAATGTGAAATAAAAAGGAAAAGGTTAGATCTCCAATTACCTCCCAGGACACCTGGTTCACTATATTTCATATGCAGACTATACCGAATGAACCCACCAGGAATGCCATTTATCAACAAGAGTCCTTCAATTCCATGTGGCTCTTTAGTTCCTACTGGCGAATTTCCCTAAGTCAGTTAGTATTGCTTCCTTTAAGGCAGGCATCTAGAAGTTGGAGTACTTAGGTTTAACAATGTTGCCACCATTCAAAATTATTTCTGAAACTTTTTTTCTTGGTCTTTGAAAATTGTGGCACTTTTTGGCCTGTCCTCAGTGACTGCAAATATTTAACTGCTGGGAATGGATTTGATTTTTATAAATAGATAAGGATTATAAAAAAAAAAACCAGTTGTGACAACAAAATGATGCAACCAATTTTTGGATATGATTTGTACACTGACTCTGAAGAAAGTTCTCAAAAGAGTTCCAGAAATGTTTTCCAGCCCAAGTTCCAGCCAAGTATGACTGGGGCACATGGCAACATCCTTGTCTTTTCTCCATTAAAATCAATAGATGAAAATCCGGGATGAGGAAGGTACTAAAAAATATTAGCCAATCTCATCATTAATGAAGTATTTACCAATGAGATGTCATGTGCTGTCTCGGGGAGAAATGAATAATGAGCTTCCAAAATTGTAATGATGTTAAAATAATTTGTCTTTGATCATTGAGAGAGATCCTTGACCATAATTTATTGATTATTACTAGCCTAATCAACAATTGATTTTTCTTCCCTGGAACCCAGTCTCTAAGAATATTTGTCACATGACAAGAACCGCCTGAACAGCCAAAGTACTATTTTCTTCTCTCATCCAATCACAAAACTCCATCCCTCTCACCAAAGCAATCAGTGCTATTGCTTACAACATGAATTCTCATTTATTTCTACATTTGTGACTCTGGAGCTTGTCATCAAGTTACCCAGCAGAAGCATGCATAACTTTCATGTGTTTAATGTGTACTAATTTTTTTATCACAGTCACTGACACTGCTCATGGCTAATGCTCTTTGTGAGCTCTCCCAGCACTTAGAATATTCTGTACCTGTACTTCTCTGGGCACATACCATTATGCTCAAATTCCTCCCTGACAAGTAAGTCAACTGCTCTTCAAGCTTTCCCTCTGCCTCACTCTTTCTAAAACTATTCTTCATTCTTCCTTTGGTATTGAGTCCCACAATCTATTCCTGCTCTCCCAGGCTCTACTGTCTTTGCTCTGGCCTCACTTCCTTCCCTTCACAATCTTGACTCTAAGCGTGACCACTTTAACCACATTATCACTTTGACTCCTTTGATCCCCTCTCTTGTCATCAGTCATACCTTGCCAAACTCCAAAGAGTTTTACCCAATATATGCCTCATCTTTTCCTTTTCTCATGGTGTTTTGCACCACAAAAACTGCTTTCCTATACATTTATGCTATCTAATTTCAAAAGGGACCCATCAGATACAAAGAAAACTTTTATTCTTCCCTATGTACCACTCATCATCTGGTTTTACAAAATGGTTCCTTTCTCTAAACCTTTTGTTACTTCCCATCTATTTATTTTCAGCAGAGGATCTCATCTTCTACTTTTGCTTTAAAAAAAAAAAGATGCAATCTGTCTCTAGGTCTCTCTTCTTCCCTATTTCATGCTCTTAAATTCCTCTATATCTTCCCCAATCCTGTCCTTTATACCAGTCTCTGAGAAGAGGTACTTCTTCCTCCCTGACAAAACCAGCTCCTTCATTTGTGCTTATAATACCATTCCCTAATCTATTTCAATGGCCTGCCCCTTTGATTATTTCCTCTCTTCCTTAAATCTTCATTTTTTCCCTTACGTATCTAGTTCCATCCCCACTAGGTACCAACATACCCAGTTTTCCCCATAGCTTAAAATCCTCTTTTGCCCTTGCTGTCCTCTTAAGCTTTAAACTTATATCACTTTTGCTTTTCAAAGTTGAACTTCTATTAAGGGTTATCTTTGTGTCTACTTCTTCACCTTTCATTATTCTCAGCCCCTTGGAAGTTGGACTCTGATCACACTATTCATCTTACACAGGTCTCCCCAAGTTTACCTATTATCTCCACTATCATATTTGAACTCTCTGAAGCTTCTGAAATTGTTTTTGTGGCACTTCTCTCTCTTGGCTTTTCTCCTACCAATCTGATTGCTATTTCATTTCCCTGCTCCCATCCAATAGGAATGGGCATCCCAGAGGCATTTGTTCATTTCCCATGTTCTCCCCACTCATGATCTCACCAAATCTCATGGTTTAAACTATGCAGATGATTCGGAAATGTATATGAAGAGTGTTACAGACATGTCTATCTCAATTTTTCTTTTAAATTCTAGTCCTATATTAATAATTGCCTAATGAACAGCTCTATTTGAATACTCCAAAAGCACATCGAAACAACAGATCCAAAATGGAATTCATTGTATAAAGTTTTTGAAAAATTTTAGTGGTTTTAAGCTTTAACAACTCAGAGAAATATAAGTGCTAAAAACTTCAAAAGCTATCATATTAAAGCTTTATTGCTTAACTTTATTTTGTACTTATTTTGTTTTATGAATTTTGAAAAATAATTTTTATTGATTAACCCTTTCATTATACACTGCATGAGCAACAGTTTCTGGATGACATTTCCTCAGAGTGGTGGATGACTAGTGTTGGTCCTCTTACTTGGCCAGTTTGGTCTCTGATTTATCTCCATTAAACCTTTCCTTGCAAAGTCATGTCTGTTGTGTATGCATCCAGATCTTGTTCTATGAATTAAAGGTAAAATCCTTTCATTCACTGAGTTTTCAGCTCATGAAAGTGTTTTACAAATTTCAAAAATCAACCAGAGTGATGTATAGAACAAGAAGGTGAATCTGCTGAATTTTAATTAGGAATGGCAATATTTAAAAATTTAAGCAATTAGCCCTTCCAATTAAAAAGTGTGTGCTATTTGTAAAAAGTTATTAAAGGTTACACATGCACTAAGACTTTTGGGACATGCTGCATTTTCCCTCCCAAACTAAGGCAACTACCACTTAGCTCCCTCAGCTTTTGTTTTTTGCTCCTTCCAAGTCTTGTTGAATCTACTTTCACATCATATCTCACATCCATCTCCTCTACACTCAAGATCCACAATGCCCTAGCTCCAGGCTTCATTGCTCTCCACTTGGAATCTTGCAATAGTCTCCTTCATGGTCTCCCTGCTTCCAGTCTTTCCCCTTTCTGATCAATCTGCTACATGACCATCAGCAAAGCTCTAGATCACAGATTCCTGACCACAATACTCCCTTATCAAAGACTTACCATTACTTCCAGGATAAAACACAAAATCTCTAGTGTGGAATTTAAAGTCTCCCACCTTTGTATCCCACCTATCTTTCTGGACTGATTTTTCATTATTTCCCTTCTTGGACACTACATTCTAGCCAATTGGATCTGCTAGTGTTTCTAGTATGTGGAATTTCATCTTTAGGCCTGTTCCTTTGCCCATGTGGTCCCCAGTTGTGGGATACCTGCTCTTCTTACTTATGTGTTCCATAATACCAGTTTCTGCCTAGGACAGTTCATGTGTCATCTCCTACACAAACAAAGCCTTTCCTGACTCTCCCCTCAAATATGTCAGTACTGTTAAAGAATGGCTTTATTTAACCTTATATATAACTTGTTATTTAATACTGTGAACACAGAATCCTTCAGGAGAATGTAAGCATCCTGAGAACAGGCAGAGTTCTATTTTGTCTTTATATTCAAAGGATCAGAGCCTAAGAACTGGAAAGGATCTCAGAGGTAGTCTAGTCTAATGCTCTTCTTATAGGACAGAGAACGAAATAGTACCCAAGGTTACATAGAGAGCAAGATCAGAGGTAAAGCCAGACCCCAGATTCTCTACCTTCAGAACTAGAGCTCTTTCCCCTGGACCATACTCCTCTAGCACCAAGTCCAGGACTGCAAAGAGTCAGTACTTAACAAATTTTGTTGGCTTAAATTGACTATACTTAAAGTGTACAGAACAGTTCTCTATGGAGAACTAGCTCCAAGGTCCTACAGCTTAAGTAAGATGGGCAAGATTCAAGTGGGAGTCTTTGTGGACTCCCAGGTCAGCAGGTAGGAGGTCCACAAAGTTGCTACTCAGAGACAACATTCCTGCCTCAACTAAGCTTAGAACTGTGTACTTAGGAGGCACTTGGTAAATGTCTGCTGGGCTGAACTAGAGTCCCCAGCACAATCCAGCTTTCATTGAGACTGAGTTTGACTAACAGGAAATGGGAAGCTCCTTCCATAACATTAATTCCAGATGTTTATGCTGAAATGTATATATTGCATGGATGAGTTTGGTGAAGGCTATATTTCAGAGCCTGCACTTAAGACATTTATATACACACATGCATTGATATAATACAAAATATTTTGCTCAGAAGCTAAGAAATAACCCTCAAGTTTTTAAAGGGCCCATATATAAACATGATTATTCCTCCTTCTCCTCCCCTCTCTCTGTCTCTGTCTCTGTCTCTCTCTCTCCCCCTCTCTCTCTTTCTCAGCAATTGGGTGCAACTGTCATTTTGATGGGAAAGCAGTCATAAATGATGAGTGTCATTTCCTGAAGAAAATCTCATCCAGGTTCCATCAGCGTGCAAAGTTGAGTGTTGGGCAAAATGTATAGCTCTATGTTCACTAAAGGGCCAATCTTAGAGCAGTCACAGTCTGTGACAAACAATTAGAGCGCTTAGAAAAAACACATACAAAAAAGCCAAGGAAATGCATAACTTACCATCTGAAAGTGTTCGGACAACAACATCTTGTGTGGAGACTCCAGGACCATGTTTATTATAAGCTACCACTCGGAAACTATACTCTGTGTACTTTTTCAACCCATTAATAGTGTAGGAACGGCTTCCAACATCAACATCCTGTTCATAAAGGAAAATGTCTCATATATATCAAGCCAAAATAAACATTACACTTAAATAAATCTCCTAGGCAAAGCATGTTAACTATGTTTTGTGTGGTGAGGCATTGATTTCTCTTCTTATATTAAAATACCGATAATAGATTGTAGAGTATCAATGATGAACATTAGAAATAATGCTTCAAGTTTAACAACAGTTTGTGATTGGTGAGAAATTAAAGATTAAAAAGTAGTAAACATGGGTAGCTGGGTGGGCAAGTCACAACCCCAATTGCCTGGCCCTTATTTCTCTCCTGCCTAGGAACCAATACTTTGTAATGATTCTAAAACACAAGCTAAGAGTTTTAGGGAAAAAAAATTATTAGACAGAGAAAGATTCTCTTTCTATATGGGTTCTCTACTTTTTATTATTACTGTTCATCAGTGTGAAACCATATCATTCCTGGACATTTTTTTTTAAATAAGCTGCCACCCAATTAAATGTTCAAATGTTCAATGTGTGGTATGTTCTTCATTGCCCTTATTTCAAGGAATCAATTTAGAGGAGCTATATCATACCTGTTCATTGTCTGCTCCCTTTTCCATGTAGTATAACTTGTAATTTTGAATTTCCCCATTGCCATACAAAGGTGTTTCCCATGTGATAGTGATCGAGGTAGGTGAACTAGCATATGCTCGGATGTTAGGTGCTGGACCTGGGAGTTGAACTGAAATAAAAGTAGCAAGAAATGGGGGGGGGGGTGAATTAATTGAATTCACTAATTAATTTTTCTGTCAGGAATAAGGCTTATGTCAAAAAACAAAGGGAATAAAAAATTCGGAAAGCAATTGGCCTGCCTAAAGTTTGATTAGCTAGTCAACGAAGTTCTTTTGTTAACATAGTTTATTTTCCCAATTATATGTAAGAACAATTTTCCACATAATATTTTCTGAAGTTAAAAGATCCAAATTATCTCTTTCCCTCTTCCTGGAGCTAGTAAGCAATTTGATCTGGGTTATACATATATTATCATACAAAACACATTTTCATATTGGTCATCATAAGAAAATCTTCATAGAAAATCAAAACTTCAAAATAAAAACACAAATAAACTAAAGAGAAAAATAATCAACCATATTCTCAACTCGACTACCTTATTATCCATTGCACTGCTCATAATACCAATCCTTTACAACCTATTATTCCCTCATAAAACAAAATACTTTCCATCTCATTGCAAAAACATAATTATACTAGCCTTCTTTACCAGCCTCTTTCCTCTTCTCACCTTTATCTATAATGGCCAAGAATCAATTATCACCAACTGACACTGATTCTTAATCCACATATTCTCTATCTCAATAAGCTTTAAAATTGATTTCTTTTCCATTATTTTCATCCTCATCGCCCTGTTTGTAACCTGATCAATCTTAGAATTCTCACTGTGATACATACATTCCGATCCTTGTATCACCCGATTTTTCAAATATCTGACTACCTTCTTATTAACAATAATTATCTCAGTCTCAGCCAACAACTTATTCCAACGCTTTATCGGCTGGGAAGGTGTAGGAATTCATCTTTTATACTCATCAGATGATGGTACAGACGCACAGACGCCAATACCGCAGCTCTTCAAGCCATCCTGTACAACCGTATTGGCGATATTGGGTTTATGATAACAATAGTCTGACTTATATTAAACAACAACTCATGAGATCTACAACATATTTTCTCCACTTATAGCGGCACGATCACACTATTAGACTTAATTGTTGCTGCAACCAGAAAGTCCGCTTTGATCTATACTTCAACAATTTTTTTCCTGGAGGTGGACAGCATTCTTTGTCAAAAATCCTTCAGAACTGTCCTGGATCATTCTATTGCTGAGAGGAGCTAAGTATTTCACAATTGATCATTGTATAATATGGCTGTTACTATATACAATATTCTCTTGGTTCTGCTTATTTCTCTCTGCATCAGTTCATGTAGGTCTTTCTACCTTTTCTGAAATCACCCTGTTCATCATTTCTTACAGCAGAGAAGTATTCCATCACCATCATATACTATAGTTTTTTCAGCCATTCCCCAACTGATGGATAGCCCCTCAATTTCTAATTCTTTGCCACTACAAAAAGAGCCAACATAAATATTTTTGTATAAATAGGTCCCGTCCTCATTTTTTAATCTCTTTGGTATATAGACCTAGTGGTGGTATTATAAGATCGAAGGGTATGCATAGTTCCAAATTGCCCTCAAGAATAGTTGCATCAGTTCAGGTCCACTGGCAATGCATTAGTGTCTCAATTTTGCCATATCCCGTCAAACACTGAAGTTCTTTCTAATTACAAATCTATGATCCTAAGTGTAACTTTTTTTTTTTTAAGGGGAAGTAGGCTAAGTATTTTCTTTTGGTAGCAAATGATGAGAATTATGATGATAGAAATATGTTATAGTTCAATGATGGGCAAACTTTTTAAAGAGGGGCCAAAGGAAAGGAAATGCTCATCTGTCAGTCTGTTTCTAAGGCAACTCTTTCCAAATTTCATTGTACTGTATCCTACTCATTGTGTTCATCAGATTAGAAATAATGTCATGCGGCCGGATAGAATATTTCAGGAGGTCGCATCTGGCCCGCAGGTCGCAGTTTGTCCATCACTGTTATGGTTCGCAAACATATTTCCTTTACATTGTCACCTTTAATTATACTGAATGTATATCATAGGCTTGTTTTCCATAGTGAAAATAGTCAGGATTCTAATATAATTTCTGGATTTCAGCATAATTTTGCTCATTATTAAGATACTGTTATGTTGAAGAGGTATTGGATCTTACAAGGGATTACAGAAAATAATTTCTCTTTTGATTAAATGTAAATATTATAGACTTAACCAAATTCTGGGAGCCTATAAAGGGAGTTTTCCCATAAAGGTCCAATGTGTAATTAAGGTTTTTACATGACATTTTACAACTAGATTTTGAATGATACTGTTCTGAGTAAATGTGAAAACAGAAGAAGGACATTAAGTTGACAAATTTAAATGAAAATGCAAAACAGAAATAGCATAGTATAAAAGAAAACCAGTGAATCTGGAGTCTGAGAAACTGAGTTTGAGTCTTTAGCTTGGCAGTCTACTGTCTCTGTGACTTTAGACAAATCAATTTCCTTTCCTGGGAGTCAATTCTCTCCTCCAAGAAAAATGCTTCATCTATCTATTTAGGTAACTATCTGCCCATCTTCAAATGAGAGAGCTACACCACATGAAGTCGAAAGGCTCTTTGAATCTGGGTATTGTAGGATTCTAAGAGGATAATATTTTTTTCTATCTCTTTTTCCTAACTGAGCTCCTTAAAAAAATGTGGAGATGAATTAGAATTTCATACTGTTCTGAACCATTTTATATGACATTAATTCATGGACAGTGGATTTATAATGGAACTTTCATAGTAAAAAATGTTAACAGCAACTTTTGAAAAGTCCATCTGGAGTTTGAAATGTGCGATTAATTCAAGACTATATGTATTTGTATTTCTTTTTAAAAGAATACTTTATAAAAAATGACTTACTTGGAATAGTTCTAAAAGAGAAGCTTACTATTTGCAGTAGAGAACAAATAATAGTTTCTTTTCCAGATGGACTTGATTTAGGCACTGTAATTTTCCAAAGAAGTACTCAATCATAGGATAATCAGTGATGATAAAGGATTGAGGTATAAACAATTATGTGATAATTAGAAAATGTTAATCAAGCCCTCCTGTTCTGACACAAATACTAATAGCACAACAGATTTACAAAGATATCTATCTGATTTACAGGTTTAAACTAAGGAGTGGCCTTAGAGATCACTTGGGCCAATGACCTCATTTTTAGATGAGGAAGTTCAAAGAATTAAAGAGAGATCCAGTAAAAGTGACCCAGCTCATCAGGGACAGGCCCTGGGCTAAGTGTGGTCTCTGTGTGCTCAGAAGCACGTCCTCCCATGAGAGTCCTGCCATGGTCAGTTCTCACCTCCATACAAGTTCTGATTCCCACATTTGTGGGGAAGTCCTCTAAACTCCCACGACATTTGTAATTATGTCAATACATAATTTCGCCATTGATCATTCCCTACACCTTCTCTCCCTAGCCGGATTCTGAGCTTCCTCTACCGCATACCAAGGATTTCTCCATACCAGTGGCTTCAGTGGTTAGAAATGCTTACCCTCAGGCTGGGTCTCTACCCGCAGAGGTAGGGATCGCTCTCCAGAACCATGTCTGTTTTGTGCCACAACTCTGAAGACATACACCGTCTCTGGCATCAGGTTTTGAATGGTCACCTGCATTTCTCCTGGATGGCTGGTGTTTTCAATTCGTTCACTTTAGTAAAAGAATTTAGGAAGAAAAAAGGCAAGAAGCATAACATCCATTAACTTCTAAAATCTACAGATTAATTTTCGTTGTTTGTACAAACATTAAGTTTGAAGTGTGTTACCTTAACTTCAAGTGACAGACACTGTGTATGAGTAAAAAAAACTCAGGGTGAAATGAGGTGTCCTGTCAAGATAGAAATGTGGAACACATCTGCTAATATGCTGGGAATCATTTTTGGGGGGAGAGCTCAGAGGCTAGTAATACTGACACATCATCTTAATTTCCATTATGAACAGAATAGGAACTCTACTTGTCATTAGGTTTTTCTTTTCTTTTTTTTTTAAATCAACTTAATTTTATTTCCAGTTCCAAATTCTCTCCCTTTTAAGAAAGGTGAAAAGGGGGCAGCTAGATAGCATAGTGTAAATAGCCAGGTCTGGGATCAAATCTAGCCTCAGACACTTCCTAGCTATGTTATACTAGGCAAGTCACTTAATCCCAAATGCCTAGCCTTTGCTGTTCTTTGACCATTTATCAATTAGAGAATGGTTATTATTCTTATAAATTTGTATCGGGCTCCTCAAAAATTTTAAGAAACGAGATTTTCAGAAAGATTTTCCCTCTTTTATCAGTTTCTCTTATAATTTTATAGCTGAATGGGTTTTTTTTGTGTCAAAAACTTTATAATTTTATGTAATCAAAATTGCCCACTTTTCTTCCTGTGAATGTTTCTATCCTTTGTTTAGTCATGAACACTTGTCCTATCCATAAATCTCATAGGTAATTTCTTCTAGGCTGTGTTAATTTGTTCATGATGCCATCCTTTATGTCTAAATCATGAACTCATGTGGAACCTGTGTTGGTATATACAGTGTGAGATGTTAGTCTATATCTAGTTTCTGTCAAATAACTTTCCAGTTTTCCTAACAGGTTTTGTCACCATGAGTTCTTCTTACCAGAAGAGCTAGGATCTTTGGGTTTATCAAACACTAGGCTACAGGTTCATTTGTTTCTGTACTTTGTATAACAAATCCGTTCCACTTATCAATCTCTATTTCTTATCTGGTACTAAATTGTTTTAGTAATTAATAATTATAGATTTGTAATATAGTTTAAGATCAAGTACTGTCAGGTTCCCTTACTTTCCATTTTTTAATTAATTCTCTTGATATTCTTTTTTGTTATTCTGATAAAATTCTCATTTCTCAAATGTATAGAGAACTGAGTCAAATTTAATTTTTTTTGTTTTTTAATTTTAATTTTGAATATTTTCCCATAGTTACATGTTTCATGTTCTTTCCCTTTCCAAGACCACCTAACCCCCCTTAGACGATGCACAATTTCAATGGGTTTTACATGTATTACTAAGACCTAATTCCATATTATTGATAGTTGGACTAGAGTTATCATTTAATGTCTACATCCCTAATAATATCCCCATCAGCCCATGTGTTCAAGCAGTTGTTTTTCTTCTATATTTTTCCTCCCACAGTTCTTCCTCTGAATGTGGCTAGTTTCTTTCTCATAAGTCCCTCAGCTTTGCTCTGCATCCTTGCACTGCTGCTAGTACAGAAGTCCATTACATTTGATTTTACCATAGTGTATCTGTCTCTGTGTACAATGTTCTCCTGGATCTGCTCCTTTCACTCTGCATCAAATCCTGGAGATCTTTCCAGTTCACATGGAATTCCTCTAGTTCTTTATTCCTTTTAGCACAATAGTATTCCATCACCAACAAATACCACAATTTGTTCAGCCATTCCCCAATCAAAGGACATTCTCTCATTTTCCAATTTTTTGCCACCACAAAGAGTGAGGCTATAAAAATTTTTGTACAAGTCTTTTTCCTTATTATCTCTTTGGGGTATAAACCAAGCAGTGCTATGGCTGGATCAAAAGGCAAACAGTCTTTTAAAGCCCTTTGAGCATAGTTCCAAATTGCCAGCCAGAAAGGTTAGATCAATTCACAACTCCACCAGCAATGCATTAATGTCCCAATTTTGTCACATCCTCTCCAACATTCATTACTCTCCTCTGCTGTAATTTTAGCCAATCTGCAAGGTGTGAGGTGATACCTCAAGAGTTGTTCTGATTTGCATTTCTCTAATTATTAGAGATTTAGAACACTTTCTCATGTGCTTATTGATAGTTTTGATTTCTTTATCTGAAAATTGCCTATTCATGTCTCTTGCCTATTTATCAATTGGGGATGGCTTGATTTTTTGTACAATTGATTTAGCTCCTTGTATATTTCAGTAATTAGACCCCTGTCAGAGTTTTTTGTTATAAAGATTGTTTCCCAATTTGTTGCTTCCCTTCTAATTTTGGTAGCACTGGTTTTGTCTGTAAAAAAACTTTTTAGTTTAATGTAGTCAAAATCATTTATTTTATATTTTGTAATTTTTTCTAACTCTTGCTTGGTTTTAAAATCCTTCCTTTCCCAGAGATCTGACAAGTATACTATTCTGTGCTCATCTAATTTACTTATAGTTTCCTTCTTTATATTCAAGTCATTCACCCATTCTGAGTTTATCTTGGTATAGGGTGTGAGATGTTGATGTAGACCCAATCTCTCCCATACTGTTTTCCAATTTTCCCAGCAGTTTTTGTCAAACAGTGGGTTTTTGTCCCAAAAGCAGGGTTCTTTGGGTTTATCGTAGACTGTCTTGCTGAGATCACTTACCCTTAGTCTATTCCACTGATCCTCCCTTCTGTCTCTTAGGCAGTATCATATTGTTTTGATGACCGCTACTTTATAATACAGTTTAATATCTGGTACTGCTAGGCCACCTTCCTTCATATATTTTTTTTTTTATTATTCCCCTTGATAGTCTTGGTCTTTTGTTCTTCCAAATGAACTTTGTTATAGTTTTTCTAATTCAGTACAAAAGTTTTTTTGTAATTTGATAGGTATAGCACTAAATAAGTAAATTAATTTGGGCAGGATGGTCATTTTTATTATGTTAGCTCATCCTACCCATGAGCAATCAATGTTTTTCCAATTGTTTAGATCTAGTTTTAATTTTGTAGAAAGGGTTTTGTAGTTGTGTTCTTATAATTACTGTGTTTGCCTTGGCAGATAGATTCCTAAGTATTTTATTTTGTCTAGGGTGATTTTAAATGGAATTTCTCTTTCTAACTCTTGCTGCTATGTTGGAAATATATAGAAATGCTGATGGATTTATGTGCATTTATTTTGTATCCTGCAACTTTGCTAAAGTTGTTGATTATTTCCACTAACTTTTTAGTTGATTCTCTAGGATTTTTTAAGTAGACCATCATATCGTCTGCAAAGAGTGATAGCTTAGTCTCCTCATTGCCCATTTTAATACATTTAATTTCTTTTTCTTCTCTAATTGCTACTGCTAGTGTTTCCAGTACAATGTTAAATAATAGAGATAACAATGGGTATCCTTGTTTCATTCCTGATCTTATTGGAAATGCTTCTAGTTTATCCTCATTGCAGATGATGTTTGTTGATGGTTTTAGATATATACCATTTATTATTTTTAGGAAAGGCCCTTCTATCCTATACTTTCTAGTGTTTTCAGTAGGAATGGGTGTTGTATTTTGTCAAAGGCTTTTCCAGCATCTATTGAGATAATCATGTGATTTTTGTTGGTTTATTTGTTGATATGGTCAATTATGTGAATGGTTTTCCTAATGCTGAATCATCCTTGCACTCCTGGTATAAATCCCACCTGATCATAATGAATAAACCTAATGATCACTTGCTGGAGTCTTGTTGCTAGTATTCTGTTTAAGATTTTTTTTTATCTATGTTCATTAAGGAGATTGGTCTATAAATTTCTTTTTCTGTTTTTGATCTACCTGGCTTTGGGATCAGTACTATATTTGTGTCATGAAAGGAGTTTGGTAGACCTCCTGCTTTGCTTATTATGTCAAATAGTTTGTATATAGTATTTGGAATTAGTTGTTCTTTAAAAGTTTGATAGGATTCACTTGTGAATCCATCTGGTCCTGGGGATTTTTTCTTAGGGAGTTCTTTGATGGCTTGTTTAATTTCCTTTTCTGATATGGGATTATTTAAGTATTCAGTTTCTTCTGCTGTTAATCTAGGCAATTTATATTTTTGTAAATATTCATCCATATCACCTAGATTGCTATATTTAATGCCATGTAATTGGGAAAAATAGTTTTTAATGATTGCCTTGGTTTCCTCTTCATTAGAGGCAAGGTCTCTCTTTTCATCTTTGATACTAATAATTTGGTTTTCTTCTTTCCTTTTTTAAATTAGATGGACCAGTACTTTGTCAATTTTATTTATTTTTTCAAAGTACCAGCTTCTAGTTTTATTTATTAATTCAATAGCTCTTTTACTTTTAATTTTATTGATTTCTCCTTTGATTTTTATTATCTCTAATTTAGTTTTTAACTGGGGATTTTTAATTTGTTCCCTTTCTAGTTTTTTGATTTGCATGCCCCGTTCATTGATCTTTGCCCTCTCTAATTTAACATAAATTTCCCCCGAGTACTGCTTTAGCTGCATCCCACAGATTTTGGTAGGATGTCTCATCATTGTCATTCTCTTCAATGAATTTATTGTTTCTATGGTTTGTTCTTTAACTAACTGATTTTGGAGAATCATATTATTTAATTTCCAATTAGTTTTTGATTTGCCTGTCCATGTGGCCTTACTGATTATTATTTTTATTGCATTATGATCTGAAATGGTTAATTTATTATTTCTGCTCTTTTGCATTTGTTTGTCATGTTTCTATGCCCCAGTACATGGTCAATCTTTGTGAATGTACCATGTGTAGCTGAAAAGAAAGTATATTCCTTTTTGTCCCTATTTCTTTTTCTCCACATATCTATTAACTCTAATTTTTCTAGGATTTCATTCTTATCTCTTATCTTATCTCTAATTTATTTTTTGGTTTGATTTATCTAGATCTGATAGAGGAATATTTAGCTCTCCCACTAGTATAGTTTTACTATCTATTTCCTCCTTGAGCTCTGCCAGTTTCTCCTTTAGAAATTTGGATGCTAAACCATTTGGTGCATACATGTTGAATACTGTTATTTCCTCATTGTCTATACTGCCTTTTATCAGGATGTAATTACCTTCTTTATCTCTTTTAATCAGATCTATTTTTACTTTAGCTTAGTCAGAAATCATGATTGCCGCTCCTGCCTTCTTTTTCTCAGCTGAAGCCCAATAGATTTTGCTCCAGCCATTGACCTTAACCCTATGCATGTCCACCTGCCTTATGTGTGTTTCTTCTAGACAACATATGGTAGCATTTTGTTTTCTAATCCCCTCTGCTATTTGCTTCTGTTTTATGGGTGAGTTCTTCCCTTCATCTCATTCACATTCAGAGTTAAAATTATCAGCTGTGTATTCTCCAACATTTTGGTGTCCTCTCCTAGTTCTACCCCTTCTTCTTACGCTATTTCCTTTTAAACCAGTGGTTTGTTTTAAATCAGTCCCCCTTGTCCCCTCCCTTGGTTTACTTCCCTTTCCACTCCCTCCCTTTTATTTCCCCTCTTATTATTTTTTAAAGCCTAATGAATTCCCTTCCCCCTTTTTTCCCCTCCCTTTATGAACTCCCCACCCCACTGCCCCCCTTGGTTTATCCCTTCTGACTTTATCTGCTGGGTTAGATAGAATTTGATATCCCAATGGATCTAGCTATTCTTCCCTCTCAGGATTAATTCCACTGAGAGTAAGGTTTAAGTATTTCCTAATAATGCACTCTTCCCCTCCTTCCCCTTCCTTCCCCCTTTCTTATCCCCTCCCCTTCCCATGCCCTCTTTGTGTGGTATAGATTATCCTATTTTTCTTATTTCTTCAAGTTTCTCTTGGTGCCATCTTCTATTCCCCCCTTTCTCCTCCCCTCCCCCATATCATCTTAGACCATTTAGTACCTCAACCTCTCCCTATGACTAATTCTTCTAATTACTATAATAGTGAATACTATTTTTTAGAATTATACATAATATTTTCTCTATATAGGAATATAAATAATTTGATTTTATGGAAGCCCTTGAAGAAGGAAATTTTAAGATAAGAGTTTTCTTTCTTTTCCCTCTCTTTCTTATTTACCTTTTCATGTTTCTCTTGATTTTTGCAGTTGGATACCAAACTTTCCATTTAGTCCTGGCCTTTTTTGTGCAAATACTTGGAAATCTTCTATTTTGTTGAATGCCCATACTTTCCCCTGGAAGTATATAGTCAGTTTTTTTTTGTTTTGTTTTGTTTTTAAATTTTTAAACCCTTAACTTCTGTGTATTGACTTATAGGTGGAAGAGTGGTAAGGGTGGGCAATGGGGGTCAAGTGACTTGCCCAGGGTCACACGGATGGGAAGTGTCTGGGGCCAGATTTGAACCTAGGACCTCCCGTCTCTAGGCCTGGCTCTCAATCCACTGAGCTACCCAGCTGCCCCCATATAGTCAGTTTTGATGGGTAGGTGATCCTTGGTTGTAAAACCCAATACTCTTGCCTTTCTGAGTATCATGTTCCAAGCCTTCAGGTCTTGTTGTGTGGAGGCTGCCAGACCCTGTGTAATCCTGATTAGTGTTCTTGATATCTGAATTATCTCTTTCTGGTTTCTTGTAATATTTTTCCCCTTAAGTTGGAAGCTTTTGAATTTGGCTATTACATTTCTGGGGGTTGTCTTCTGAGTATTTAGTATAGAGGGTGTTCTATGGGCTCTTTCAATGTTTATATTGCCCTCTTATTCAAAGACTTCGGGGCAGTTTTCTTGGATAAGTTCTTGTAGTATGATATCTTGATTTCTATTTGTCTCTGATTTTTTTGGAAGACCAATAATTCTCAAGTTGTCTCTTCTAGACCTGTTTTCTTGATCTGTCATCTTTTCATTGAGATATTTCAAGTTTCCTTCTATTTTGTCAGTCTTTTGACTTTGCTTTATTAATTCTTGCTGTCTTGTGAGATCATTGGCCTCTATTTGCCCAATACTAGCCTTTAAAGACTGGTTTTCGGCTACAATCTTTTGGTTTTCCTTCTCAGTCTGGTATATCTGGCTCTTTATGGCTTCCAGCTGGTTATTTCTGGCCTTCATTTTGCTTATCGTTTCATTTGATTTCTGAAACTCAATTTCTAATTGTGAAATTCTGCCTTTTAAACTGTTATTTTCTTTTTGAACTACTTCCCAGTTTTCTTGCCAGATCTCTCCTATCTTTCTCATGATCTCAGATTTGAATTCTTCAAGAGCTTGTGACCAATTTTCATATTGGGGTGAAGGTCTGGATGTCTTTAATTATTTTGTCCTCTGTTTTCTGGATTTTTTCTGTGTAAAAGTTATCAAATGTTAGGGATTTTTTTTTTTTTTTTTGGTCTTTTTGGTGCTTATTTCTTGGGCCTTGCTTGTCATCATCATGCTGGTTTTTCTTTCTCAGTCAGAAATCTGAGTGAGGCAGGCAGGCTTTCTGTGTATAGAGGTAAGGAGTAGTTTTTACCTAATGCTACTTTGTGAATCTCCTGGCTTCCACTGTCTGCTAGGCCTCTGCTGTCTGCGGCCCCTTTCAGCTTCACTCTTGAGCCCAAGGTCTGCCCTCCCCAGCCTCCTGGCTTCTCTAGTCTGGATGTTCTCAGGGTCAAGCCCCCAGTCCTAGTCAGCTGCCCAGAGCCCAGAAATTGGCCCACACTTGCTCTTCCACCTGAGGTTCTTCCCCGAGTCTCAGCGCACTGAGCTGCTTCCACTGTCCACTGCCTCTCCCTACTCCATACCCGCACCCAAGGTCTGTGCTCTTTAGCCTCCTGGACTCTAAAATCTTGCTGTTCTCAGAGGTAAGCTCCTGGAGGTTTCAGTTAGCTGCCAAGAAGCTAGATTTTGCACTCCTACTTGCTCTAACTCTGGTGGGCAGCCTCTGACTCTGGTTCTGTGGGTGGGGTGGGGGAGGGTTGATCAGCTCGTGTTTTGATGGGAGCCATTTCCCCCCCTTATAGCGTGGAAGTGCCCAAATCCCACATACCTTCGATATTGCGCCCTATTGTGGGGTCCCTTCTTTCATCTGGATTTGTTTTTTGTGTCCCTTTGAGATATCATGTATAGGTCGGTTAGAAGAGTAAAGTGCCCTGCTTCTACTCTGCAGCCATCTTACCCTGGAAGTCTCTCTTGATATTCTTGACCTTTTTTTCTTCCATATGAATTTTAAAAGTATTTCCCCCACCAACACTCTAAAGTATTCATTTTGTAGTTTAACATCTAATGGTACTGAATAAGAAAATTAATTTAGATAGTTACTGTTATTTTTATTATATTGATGATATAGTCTGAGCCTATTAACAAGGGTATATTTTTTGATGACTTAGATGCCTTTGGGTAAATTATGTTTTGCAACTGTGTATACATATAGCTCCTGTGTGTGTGTCTTGGTAGTTATGGCTTCCAGTACTTTATATGTTTTGGACTTTGAAATGGAATTCCTTCATAGCTTACTGCTAAATTCTATTGTTGGTAAGTAGAAATACTAATGATTTGTGTAGGTTTACTTTATATTCTGAAAATTTACTGAAGTTAATTGTTTCAATTAGTTTTGTTAGTTCATTCTATAACAATTATCCAAGTAAAACATCATACAGCATGCAAAAAGTGGTAACTGCATTTCTTCTTTGCCTATATGTTTTCTTTTGATTTCTTTTTCTTATCTTGATAGAGCTATCATTTGTGGGTGGCAACTAGGTGGCTCAGAGGCCTGAAAGCCAGGCTTGGAGACAAGAACGCCTGGATTCAAATATGGCCTCAGCTATTTCCTAGCTGTATGACCCCAGGCAAGTCACTTGACCCCCATTGCTAGCTAGCCCTTACCACTACTTTGCCTTGGAACCAATACATAGCATTGAAGGTAAGGGTTTTAAAAAAAAAAAAGAGTAACAGTGATGAGGGATACCCTTGCTCTACTCCTAATTTTATTGGAAAGGCTTCTATGGCTTATTCCCAATACAGATAATGCTGGCTCTTGTTTTCAGATAGATGATAAAGATCATTTTAAGGAAAGTCCCATTTATTTGTTTTCCAGTGTGTTTAAAAAAACCAAAACAAAACAGAAATAGATGCATCTTGCCAAAATCTTTTTCTGTACCTGCTGACATAACGAAATGATTTTTGTTATTAACACGGTTAATTATGTTTACAGTTTTTAAAATACTGAGCCAGCATTATTGCCAGCCATTCTGCATTCTTGGTATAAATATCACCTGATCATATTGTATAGTATATATACAATATAGTATTGCTGTAGTCTCTTTGCTTTTTTATTTAGAAGATACTGTTTTTAGATGGACTTAGTGTCTGAGAGTACCATAAGCTCTAGCCTAATTTCTATTGAACAGGTGCTAGATTCCGAAGAGCAACTATAATTGTTTGAATCATGTATGTACTCAATTTGTTAGAAAGCTAGATATATATGGTGAAAAAGATCAGCTAACCATAAAGATTTGTTTAACACTTCTAAACAATCTGAAAAGGTCAGTAAAATGAGTCCATTTTGAAAAGGCTGAAAAATTCTATCCAGGAGATAACTTGAAGTGAATTAAGTGCTGCTGGATTTAAAAGAGAAAAGAATAAAACAAGCAAATTAAATTATAGAATACTTACAAAAGAAAGAGTGGTTTCCAAAGTAATTTCTGGGCTTAGTCAACATTCAACCTAATATCCCAAACTGAGCATTGAAGAGCCAACAGAGTATGTGCCATGGGAGTCCTTCTTCCCAGTGCCCCCTTCCCTCTTCCTGGATGAAAAGAATTACCTCCCAACTCACTTTCTATCCCTGTTACATCAGGAAGGAACTCAGAGACCTTATTATACTTTGACCCTCAGGTTCTTATCATTTCCAATGGTAGGCACTTAAAAAAAAAACCTCATTCATTCATTCATTCAACTTTTTATATGCATAGCTCCACTTCCATGAAAATAGTCAATGAAAATGAATTCCACAACTGTTTATTAAGCCCCCTACTCCATTCATAGCACTACACTAAACAATGGGAAAACAAAGATAGAAAATGAAAGTAGTGAGATGAGACATACACACAAATAATTTTAATTTAAGTTAGAAAAATAAGTGCAGGAGCATTACAAATGGTATCTGAGTTTGAAGGAAGAGAAGAATGTCTATACTTTATTGAAAAAAAAAAAGTAAAGCCAATTCCTTGAGATTTCTTTCCTCTTCTTTATCTTGACCTTTCTGATCTCATCCCTTACTACCTTCTTCATGCCAGTCATAGAAGAGAAGGTATCCCTTTTGCTCAAAAAGGCAGTCCTCTACGTTGTACTGATGATCCTTATTTCAGTCTTTGCTGACAGATGTGCCCTACCATCATCCTCACTCTCTAATCTTAAATCTTTATCAGTTCTTTCCTTGTTCCAAAGGGATCTCGGCATATCTACATCCACCTACATATTATCTATCCATCTCTCCATAGATCCTAACATATCTGTCAAAACTTCTACTTCCTTTCTTTTTATTGTCTTTTAAGACCCCTGCAATCTTTTTTCAAATTTCATCATTCAACTAACTGCTCTCTTCCAAGTTATCAATAGTATTTTAACTGCTAACTCTAATGGTCTCCTCTTATCTTTCTTGACCTCTGTAGCATTTGATACTAATGACTACTTTCTCCAAGATATACTCTTCCCCTATGGATTTCTGTGACTACCTTCTCATGGTTCTCTTTCCGAACTGATTGAAGGTTTCTTCTCAGTTCCTTTTTGCTGATTCATGTTAATACCCTTTACTATGGGTGCCTTTCAAAACTCTGGCCTGGGATCTCTTCCTTTTTCTCTCTAGATTTTCTTATTTGGTGACCTCACCAGCTTCCCTGAGTTTAATTACTATGAATGAAATAATGACATTTTTTTGAGCACTTACTATATGGCAGATTCTATGATAAATAAGCATAAGAGATTTAAAAAAAAAACAGCCCCTGCTCTAAAAGAGATTATTTTCTAACAGGGGAAGACAGTACATTTAGAGGACTGGTGGTCAGGGAGGTTTTGTTTTGAGGAGTGGAAAGGGAGGGAAAGAGGCAGAACTAAGGTCCAGCATCAGGAAGATGCTGAGATGAGCTGGGCAGATGGTAGGTTAGAATACAAGCTGAAACGCTGATTAAAGGAGTGGGTTTGCACACCCTCAGTCACCAACTCACTGAGTTGGGCCCTACAGCAAGAACTGCAAAGATAAGAAATAAAATTCCCAGGACCTGGGGCCTGGATGTTGGCAGACCAGGTGGAGAGGCCCAGATCTTCTGTATGAGGTGCTGTCTGCTGGTCCAGTCTGAGAGGAACAGATCAGAAGCAGGAATGAGGTGGAAGGGCCTGGCTGGCTGGATGAATGGAGTGTAATGGGGAAGCATGTTCTGGTGTCTGGCCTCTCCCAATAAAGAATGGGTGCTTTGTACAGGCACCTATCAATTGAACTGGGCCCTCATGCTCCAAAGTTGAGAAAACGAATAATCTCGGGAACAAGGTCAAGATTTTGGAAGCCTGCTGGTCCAGGGGGAAGCCAGGGGTTCTCACAATTATTTATCCAGCCTTTATCTTAAGTTTTAGTGCTGCATCACCAACTGCCTAAAAGACTTTTCAAAAGGTCTATGGACATCTCAAATGCAACACGTCTTGATTACAGTCGAAAACAGAACTCACTGTCTTTCTCCCAAATATAGTCCTCTACTAAACTTCTCTATTCCTTTTGAGGGCTCTGTCAACTTGACTCCTCTCTCTTACTTCCCCAACACAGCCAATCAGAGGTCAGATTTTGTAATTTTTTTCTCTCTCAACTATGCCCCTCTCGGTTGTGGTCCTTTTCCTCTTTCCTCTGGAGTATTACAACAGCTCTCCAACTTTCTGCCACAAGTCTCCCCACTGTAATCTGTCCTCCACATATCAACAAAAGTGATTTACCTAATGTAGAGGTCTGATTATATCTCCATTTCCCACATTCCAGTGTGTTTCTATTATCTACAAGATCAAATATGAAGACCTGTGGCATTTAAAACTCTTCACAACCTGGTTTCTTGCTTACCTTTCTAATCTTCTCACATCTTCCCTTAA
Source organism: Gracilinanus agilis (assembly GCF_016433145.1). Taxonomy (NCBI): domain Eukaryota; kingdom Metazoa; phylum Chordata; class Mammalia; order Didelphimorphia; family Didelphidae; genus Gracilinanus; species Gracilinanus agilis. The sequence goes on from NC_058131.1 coordinate 679,440,195, forward strand.
TGAACTCTATAATCCAGCAATATTGTCCTATCTTGAGTTTCTGGGCATTTGCCCTGGCTGTTCTGCAGGTCTATATGCTCTCTACCCTGGCCTTAGATTCTTAAAATCCTCACCTTTCTTTAAGACTCAGCTTAAGCTCCACCTTCTCCAGGGGACCTTTCACATTCCCCTTGGCTGCTAGTACCATTCACAATAAAGGCTATCCTTCATTTATTTGATATAACTTATTTATCTTTCCCCAATAGGATGTAAGCTTCTTGAGGGCAGGGACTCTTTTTTGCTTTTTTGTTGCCTGCTTAGAGCTTAGCACAGTATCTGGAAGATAATCAAGTGCTTAAATACTTATTAATCAGTAAATGATTAAAATGGAAGGTTTTAAATGGATACCAACATGGCAATGCTAAAATCCTATATTACAATGCTCAGAATAATGACTCTGAGAAATGATTTGTAATTAGCAAAGAAAAATTAAATTGTAATGCCACTACCTACTAAGGTGGCTGACAGGTAAATTTTCAAAAAGACCTGGGTGTTTTCATGTATTTTTTAAAAATCCACAAGAGTATTCTTTGGGAACTGTTAACCATAAAAAAAAAAAAAATTAGGAACCATCTACTGAGGAAGACAGTAGGGGCTTCCTTTAGGATTATGCCCAAATTAGGAATGTGAAACAAAAAGAAGTAACTAGAAACTATTATTCTGAGCAATATATATTTTTATTTTACCATGTTAATAGTTAAAATATTCCTTTCATTTTATAATTGTCTCCATACAATATCTATCTCCTTTACCGACTTTCAAAAATGGAAAGTGTTAATTCACACAGAAAAAAATGTTATAAACTATATAAAAATGCTATAAAACTGAGGAAGTCATCAGGGCAGAATTAGAGAAACACAGAATTTAAAGTCTGAAGGGACTTTGATTGCCATCTAGTTCAACTCAAATACATGGACAAAAGAAATTCTAGTACTATTTCACACTCCACAAATGACTGTTTAGTTTCTATGTGAAGATCCCCAAAGAAAGGGGCAGCACCACCTCTCAGGGTTGCCCGTTCTGTTTGGGGAAAGCTTTTATTTGTCCAGAAGTTTTTCCTTACATTAAGCTGGCATTTGCCTCTTTGCAATTTCTAAACATTACTCTTGGTTCTGTCCCTTACAGCTGAGCAGAACAAGTCTAATCCTTCCCCATAGAGCAGAACCATCATATAGTTGGAGACAGCTCTTCTTTTCTCCAAGCTATAAATGCTCAGTTGCCCCAACTAATTCTCATCAGGAAATCAATGCTCTTCATCCTAGTTGCCCTTTTCTGGACACTGTAAATAGTTCATCAATATTCTTAAGCCATGCTGTCCAAAACACAATGTCTAAAAGGTATTCTGACAAAAGCAGAGTTTGGTAAGACTCTCCTCCTTATTATTCTTGCAAGTGATGCCCTTCTTGATGCAACTCAAGAGGACTCAAGATTAGCTCTTTTGGCTGTCAGTGATTCATACTGAGTTTGCAGTTCATTAAAATCCTCAGATTTTCTTCAGGACTGCTGTCTGACCAGGTCTCCTCAATACTATATTAATAAAGTTGTGTTTTTTTAACTCAAGAGCAAAACTTCATATTTATCCCTATTGCACTTAATTTTATTATATTTACCCTAATACTCTGCTCTGTCAAAGTCTTTTGTCATCAAATAATGTCCCTTCAAACTTTGTGTTATGTGCAAATTTCATCAGTAAATGATATGTAATCTATCCAAGTCACTGATAAAAATGTGAAATGACACAACTCCCTTGTGTGTTCCACTGGAGACCTCCTGCCAAATTGAGAACCATTCATAACTAGTTTCTAAGTCTAGACATTCAACTACTTATGAATCCGTCAGCATTGTCATCTAATCTATATCTTTCCATCATCTCCATTAGAACACTGTATAGAATATTGTATCAAAAATTCTACAAAAATCTAGAAAAACAATATTCAAAGCATTCCTCTAATCTACTGGTCTAGTAATCTTTTAGAAAAATGAAATGAGTTTATTCTAGCATAACTGGTCTAAGAGCCACAGTAGTAATCAAATTATAGATGTTTGTATCATCAAACTTTAATGGCCTATATTTTGTGATTTTTTTTCTTTTTCTATTTTGAAAAGTAGAACAGTAGGTATTTCTCTCAAACTTAAGAAATAAATTTAGAAATCTTAATCTCTAGTATTAAAATCTTTTTAAAAAACTTTAATAATTTTGTTTGGCTTTTGTCTTTCACTAAAGCTTACTTAAGCCTAGACATTTAAAGGTATTAATTTGTTCTACTGCTTCTGAATCTTATATCTCTTAAAGATGATTTTCTTTAATTTTTTTTAGGCAACTCTTTAATCCTACTGCATTTTACCTCCTTTCTCTGAGATTACCTAGCATCTAATTAATTTTGAAATTCTCCTGGGAAATGAATGGGAAAAAACAAAAGATAAATAAATAATAAAATGAGATTTGTAAGTCTCATTTTCTCTTCTGTCAAAACATCCAACTTGCACAAAAAGTTAGAAAGGAGGAAAAAGGAAATGCTACAAAACTACCTGTATAACCTGAGTGTTCTTATATCAGAATCACTTCTGGTAACAAATGACCTGCCTCTACTGGATAATACTTATAATACGATTTCTTTTTATTTGACCTGAAAATTCAGGAAGACGGGTTTATAATTTTTTCTTATTTTAGGATTTAAAAAATTTTAAGTTTAGAAGTGTTTTAGCCTTTTAAATATCTTGCCAAAATTCAGTGCAAAATGAAACTCTGCAAGATGAAATCACCTTTGAAACTCATACTTCCTTAATATTCCTTGCTCTTAAGGTATTCCTTCCCTTTCCAGGAAAGACATCCAGAAGCTCCTCCTTCATCTTCCACCTTTTAAGGAAGGCACTCATGTTATGCATGCAGCTCATCATTTCCTTACCTGCTAACCTCCTGTACTTTAAAATCTACAGATTCTGAAAGATGAAATCAACTAACTCTCACATCCTCAGATCACTTTCCAGACTGATACAGGACTTCATTATGCTCCCACTCAGGAATCTCCTCCACTCCTCTTTCAGCTTTCCTGTTTTTTGTTTTTTTTTTTAAATGTTTGCCTCCCCATTAGCATTTTGATCTCCTTAAAGGGCAGAAACTACCTGGTACCTTTCCTTGTATCCACAGAACTTAATCAGAGCTTACAGAGTGTACTGAGGGGATGAATGGGCCAGATATTTTGGGATTTTCCCACTCAACATTTCTCTTCCTACTTTCCCTTTTATCTTCACATCAGAAGTCTCAGATTGTTTCTAATTGTCCATCATCACCACTCTGCCTTTGGCCTTGCCAACTTTTGCTGCTTTGTTTTCTACTAATCCATTCAGGTGATTCTTTAGACAGCTATATATTAACTTCTAACAGTTTGATTATAGGTGTTCTGTCAATGTCTGAACATAACAAAGAAATGTCTGGCCAGGATATGGTCTTAAAATGTCTATCTTAGCAATGCTGTGACAGAATAGCCTTTGGTGGGGAAAAAAAAAAGTCTATGCTAATAATCTAATAATATTTAAGGGGTAGCTGTGATGATAGAAACCACTCCCTAAGTTTGTCCTACCCCACACCCCATTTTTTGGCATGTAAAAGGTTACTCGCTCTCTCACTTTCGCTCTCTGACTTTGTGGGCTAAGTGGCTTGGTGGGCTTCGGATTTCGGCTTAGGTAGTTTTCTAGATAGGCGAGATTTTCTGTTCCCTGCCTTCATTTCTTTTTCATATATGTCCATTTTTATTAAAATTGCATTGTTAAGAGCTACTAGTGGACTCCTGACTTGAGAGTAAATTTTATTATGGCGACTACAATATTTTATTAATATTATATGTAATAATTTTACTTTCATTTATTACATAGCCTTTTTTTTTTTAAACTCTTACCTCCCATCTTAGAATCAATACTATGTATTGGTTCTAAGTCAGAAGAGCAGTAAGGGCTAGGCAATGGGAGTTAAGTGACTTGCCCAGGGTCACACAGCTGGGAAGTGTCTAAGACCAGATTTGAACCTAGAACCTCCTGTCTCTAAATCCACTGAGCCACCCAGCTAGTAGCTTTTCAATGAAGTTTGAACTAACTGATACTTGTCCACAAAACGTCAAGTAAGGTTTGTAGCATTCAGGGTTATAAGAAAAAAAATAAGTCAACAAGCATTAATAAACTCTTAGTCTTTGTCAGTCATTGAGGCTACAAAGAAAGAAAAGAATAGTCACACCAAGAGCTCACATTCTGTGGGGTTGGACAACATACAAAATCCTTTGTACATACAAGGTATAAATAGGGCAAATAAGAGGTAGCATCAGAGGGAAGGCATGGGTGAGGGGAAGCATGGTAGCACCTGGGAAAGGTCTTTTACACAAAGTCAGCTTTTGAGTGGAGTCCTGAAGGAAATCAGGAAAGCCAAGAGATTCGGGGCAGGGCAGGGGATTCCTTGCATGGGAGGCAGCCAGTGAAAACACAGAGAATCAGGAGTTGGACTGTCTTGTGTAAGCACTCATAAGAAGGCCAGTGTCTTGACAAGAAGACTAGTCACCTCTATACATAATGCAAGGGTGAAGGAGGAGAAAGGGTATAAGGTCTCTGAGTGATGGGAGATGAAGCAGATGAGAGGAGAGTGAGTTCCAGGCAGATGACCTCAATTTTTTCAGAAAGATAAGGTCCTCATTTATAGAGGTGTAGGAAGGGGATGATTAGGGAAGCTTGAGGAAGGATTAAAGGGTTTCCTGGTTACTTCAGTGGATTTGCTGTGCAACTAGACTGAAAAAGTAAGAGGATAAAAAGAAGGAATGCTGGATCATGTCTTACTTTAAAAATTGCTCTTCAATATGAAAAAAACTCCAACCCATGATGGTATTTTGAAAACAGCTCTAAGGTTAACCAAATATTTTTCAATTCCCTTGCTTTCCACAGCAGGATTTACCGAGAGAAGAAAGTAATAGCCACTCTTTCTCTTAATGGCTTTATTTAAGAGACCATGACCATTCTTATCAATCTGTCAAAGCACTGCCTAATTTTCAACAGGCAAACAAGTTACTGTTAATTAAATGTTTAGAGCTTATTATTGGGTATACATTAGTTATAGGCCAAATTTATAATAGTTAAATTTTACTTTCATGTGCTTATATGCTGGGCCTCCTTAAATAATTAATGGATACAGCATATTTATGACTATGTTAGAGGACCTGAAAAATGCTTTCACTATTTTAAATTATTAGAGGTTTATGGCAGTTGTATCTTTTATATTTATGTCATCATATTGGACCCATTCATGATTTATTTGATAACAAAGTCCTGGTCAGTAATTCAACTTACAGTTTTGAAATGATCCCTCAAAGAAAATATAATCCATTTTACTGTAATGATTCACTAGGAGATGGTATATTTCAGCAAATAGTGGGGATTGTTTATATCTTATACAGTTAATCCAGGGGTTGGCAACCTTTTTGACCGTGAGAGCCATAAATGCCACATTTTTTAAAATGTAATTTCGTGAGAGCCGTTCAGTGCTCACAGTGCGCGCTGCTGTAACAGCGCCCAAAAAAATAATGGACTTTATGGCTCCTGCAGAAAGTGCCATATCTGGCCCTCAAAAGAGCCAGATATAGCTCGAGAGCCATACGTTGCCGACCCCTGAGTTTAATCTCTTAAACTAAGAGAGTAGAAATATGGATAATCTAATAATTTCTCATTTTGGTAGGTGAGTTCTCTTTGGATTAGAGAAGTTTAGAGAATGTATGTACAAATGTATCCTTTCCCCATCTACATACTAACATCTTTGTACATTTAGTCTGAATCCTGAACTCTTATAAAATGGTTTCATACCTCATAGATTTAGAGTCAAAAGGATCTTGGAAACCTCAGATTCTATCTGCCTCATTTTACAGATGAGGAAACTGAGGAACAGAAAGGTTAGGTGACTTTTCTAGGGTCACATAGCAAGTAAGTGTCCAATGCGGTCTCTGAGCCTAGGTCTCCCATCTCCAAGTCCAGGGCTCTGGCCTCCATTTCTCATTGCCTCAACATCTGATTACAAAATTAAGTGGGAAAGGGGAACTCGGATATATAATAAGTGGTTCAGGAAGAATAAACTGTTCTGCCCTGAACAGGCCTTCAAGAAGACAATCTACTGATGAAAACTGCAGGCTTGGATATCACTCCATTCTTCAACATGTTCCAACTAAGGAAAAGCCAAAGGGTTTGAGCAAATGGTTGTTCTTTTAAGAAAATGTGTAAAATGGAACATGAAATGTTTAGCCATGCTCACAAAAATGAAAGTGAAGTTAAACTTTCCTATTTTTGCAAAGAAGCAAGTTCAAGAAGCAAGACTGCACAGCTGCTACCTGGGGATGAGTCACAGTTAAAACTAGCAGCAGTTGTGGAACGGTGTGGTTGTCTGTCTCTCCAGCAGAGGGCAAACAGTCCTCAGTGGTTCCTCACTGCCAAGGAAAAGCCTCCTGTGGTAACAGCATATCTGGAAATATCCATTTATCTTGCTCATCAACTTTTTTCCTCATACATTGTAAGAGAAACACTTTTCCAAAGACTTTGATATGATTTAAGCAAACACAGCACAGGTATAAACTAAGGCAATTCCATACTCATGAATATGTATTCACATGCAAAAAGATCTCATAGTGAACACACAAACCAAGCATAATTTACTGGCTTTGAGAAAAAAAAGGATAAATCCATTTTAAGAGATTTTAACAAATTATTTATAAAGTTTTCCTTTTTTGAATAAAATGTTTATTAAAGAGAAGCTAGTTACCTATGCTAAGGAATCTTATACTTTTTCAGTAATTGTTAAGCTCTTCCCTTCTATCATCAGTTTGTTAAAATAAGCTGAGATTAAGTTGAGTGGCTATTGTATGATCCTCTTGTATAATGGTATTTTCAAGGGCTCTTACATGTATGAGCTCTGACATGTCTAGTTGGGCATAATAGGTAGGGAACAGATGCTGAATATGAATAATTCCATTGCCAAGCAGAACCCAATGGCTGCCCTTCTATACAATTTGTGGAAATTAAAATCTGTAGCTCAGTTTTAAAATTTTTGGTAGGAAATCCAACCACAAAATAATGTCTAGAACACTTGCAGAACAAAGTAAAGGAAGAAGTGAGACTTCATAATTAATATTATGGCAAGCTGCTCACAAAATTGTGGCAAGGAAGGGGGCAAGAGTCTGGATAAAGGGGAGCGTGTCTGTGTAAGAGTGAGGGTAGGAGAGAAGTGAGCAGGCCTGATGGTTGGGAAGCTTCAGTGATAGCTCTCATCTCAAGAAGCAAGAACAATAGGCAAATCCCAGTTCTCTGTTCCCGCCAACAACATTCATATTCTTTCCTTCATTTTCTACATCTAAACAATCCCACAGAGAATTTTCACTCTTTTCTGGATCTTCCAAGAAGGGGAGAAAAAAACATGCCTGAGTCAAGGGAGCTGAAGTGGATACAGGAATTACTTCAGCAGCAAAACTAAAAGCCAACTGTCTCAATCCTGGTTCCCTAAGGTCAAGTACCCATGGATGGAGCTGAGAGACATAGAAAGGGCCTTTTCCAGCTTGATATTTCACAGGCCTGTTTTACCTCTGTGAAAGGTATGACTCCAAGGCAGGGTTCAGGGTATAATTCAAGAAAATTCTAATAAAAATTTATGTTTTCAGAGTTATATTACTCTGTAAATGGTAATGAAAAGGGGGTGGAAGGGTCAAAGAAAAGTACCTAGAGGCAGGTAACTTGGGTTTCAATCACCCCTATGCCACTATCAATCAATCAGATCAATATTTGTTAAGCACCTACTATGTGTCATTCACTGTGCTAGGTGCTGAGGATATGACTACAAAAAATTAAATGATCCCTTCTCACAATGAGTATACTTCCTAATGGGGAGATGAGAACATATATGCAAACACAGATAGCTTAAGTATGATGTCAAGACATACACATATAAGACACACAAAACAACAAAGTAGTTGGGAAGTGAGGGCACTAGAAGTTGGAGGATTAGGAAACTCGTAAGATGGTATCTGGGCTTCACCTTAAAAGATGAAAGATACTCCCTGGAAGTAAAGGGGTTGGGGAGAGAGGCCATTCCAGGCACGGCCAATGACCAATGGAACTCAGAGAGATGAGGGATGGAATGCTATGACTTTAGAAAAGAAAGCCAGTTTGGCAGGATCACAGACTAAATGAAGCAGCAGGAGCCAGATTATGAAAGGCTTTAAAACCTAAACAAAAAAGTATGTATTCTGATATAGAAGCAATACAGAGTTATTGGAGTTGGTTGAAGAGGGCAGAGGCATCAGATATATGGCTCATATTATTCTTTACTGGGGCACAATAGTCCTGATTGGGGTATGAACCAGATTAAAATGTAATTGGGATGTATTTAACAAAATAAAACAAATACAATAAAACAAAAGTATTATGTTAACTAAGCACATAAGTAATATGTAGCCTATGGTGATCGTTATAGTAGCCTACTTCTCTTTCTGTTTTGACACATTAGAGGACCGGGGGATAAACATTGTTAGTGCTACATTTAAGGAAAATTATTTTAGTAATAGTGTGTAGAATGGACTGGAAGGGGGGCAGATTTGAGGTGGGGGGACCAGTTAAGAGGCTGTTGCAATAATCTAGACGAGAGGCTATAAGAGACTGAGTTAAGTGGGAGCTGTGGGAGCAGAGACAAGGGATCAGATTAGAGAGATGATGTGAAGATAGAAAATGGATACATAGCATGAGAGAGACTGAAGAAGTCCATAATGCGAAAAGAAAGCGAAAGGAAGAACATGCAAAAAAAACCCCAAAAACCCTGAAACACCAAAACAACCCAGGGAATTAATTAGGGAGGAATAAAAGAGCTTTCTTATTGTAATGAAGCACAGTTGAAGCTGGACAACACGAATCTGCAATGTACTCAGTCATCTTAGTTTGGAGACTTTCTCTAGTTTCTTTTCATGTGTGGGAGTAGATGATTGGAGCAGTCCAGAGCTGAGGAATGGCAAGAGGAGAATTGTCACAAGATAATGGGCAAGAGAGCAAAGAGCAGAGGCCAGTGTAGAGCCAAGGTGGGTTGAGGCTAGGGAAGTAAGAAAGTGAAGTTAAAGAACGGGTTGTTTAAGAAAGTATTAAGGAGACTAAGGAATGGAAATCTTGATGAGTGTATAGGAGAGGTAAAGCAACAAGGAGATGTGGCATGAAAGGAGCTGATGGTCAGAAAAGAAAATATAAGAGTTCCTAATTAGGGAAATGGAACACTTGTGGGTAATGGCGAAATCTAGTATGTAACCATCTCTAAGCATGGCTGAGGTGAAGGAGTAGATCATGGGACTTAAGAAGACTGAGGAAATGAGGGGTGGGGAGCTTGAGAGGACACCTACATGGATTATTCAAGTCCCCAAGTCTAAAGGCAGGAATGGAAAGGCAGGCACCAGACTCCTCGAGAAAGGAGAGAATGATGTGGAGTTGGTAGACTGCAGCTACTATCATTTTAACTGTCTGGATTTTGATTTATAAAGAAAAAAGGCAAAGAGAACATCCTACAAGTAACAAGAAGTAGCAAGGAGCACTTCACTTTCCCTTCAGGACCCTGTGATGGGAGACATGAGAGAGAATACTGCACATATTGGAGAGTCTGGTTGGGGATGGAGGGGTCAGTGAGGCCTAATACATGGGAAAGTATGAGAAAAAGAAACTCAGAATGAAGGGGGGTATTTTTTCCCTATAGAACAGGACATTCAGGGGGCACAATGGAACAGGTAGGTAAAGTTGTATTGGGAGATGGAGATGAGAACATGAGGAAGGGGTGGGAGAACAGTTTTCTACCAAATGTCAAAAGGCCACTGGTTCTTTATTTAAGGGATAGAGGTGGAACAAGGAGTCTTTTTCTGAGTGATAGTGTGTGACACATGGAGAAAGAAGCTCTGAGTCTCCAAGGGATGTCACATTCACTAGCTTTACCATCATAAACTCATCTGACCTATCTTTCCTTTTTTGTTAAATGGTAGGAGGCAAGAACATAGATTATTTGAGCTCTAGTCAGACTGTTTAGAATCATATGAGTCTATGAAAAGTTTGCTCTATAAAATTACCTACTTCATAAATAGTAAATTCAGCTGCTTTGGTAAATGGATTTTTTTTAATGCTTATAACACTCGTCAGTCACTTTACCAATCATCATAACGCCCAGATCAGAGACCAGGCCCTGGAGTACTAATTAACTCTTATGCCCAGAATTCCTGCCTGGAGAGTGATGGCTGTGGCTGTCAGGGGTCTCTGTTGCCTACTATATCTTTAACATCCTAATTCATTTCTCATTTTCACATTACTTTGTGAGAATAACCAAACTGGTTTCTACAATTCCTCTTCTTTCCAATCTAGCCAACAGAGTACTGCCTGATTAATCTTCCTAAAATAAGACTTTAATCATATTTCTTAGCCACTCAATGATTTGCAGTGGCTCCCTGTTGCTTATATAAAAAAGACTAAACTCCTTAACCTGCCAAGGTCTTTCATCATTTGGCCTCAAAATACATTTGTTCTATCTTCTCAAGATAGACACAACTCAGTGAGGTGACTCTTCACCCCACCTCCACTCCTCAGTTTCCTCATAGGAAGGTGAATGCAGTGTTCATAGATACTATTAGGTCATGTGTATATGACATCACCAAGTCACGTTTTAGCTTCTTTTGATAATTATAGGTATGGCCACTTTAGAGAACCCTAACTTTTATAGAAAGTATTTGTTTTTATATCACAATTACATCTGGGAACACTCTACTACTCCAATTTAAAACTGAACTTTCCATTTTAAAAAAGAAAAACAATTGTTGTAAACTTCTGACACAACGACAAGGTGTCCAACTATACACAACATGTTGCTCTTAATAGTCCTCTGGTTCTCTGCTAAGAATCAAGTTAAAAAAAAAAAAGTTCATTCTTTGTTCTCTAGTATCATTATGAGTTTTTCAATAAATGAAGTGTTTGGTTTCTTTCTAGTAATCTTTTTATACATTGTTAGTCATCATAGATATTTTTCTTTTAATTCTGGTTATTTTACTCAGCATTAGTTCACATATTTATATGAAGTCCCATGTTTCTCTGAATTTCTTATATTCTTTGTTTCTTCCTAGGTAATAACATTGAATTACATTAATATGCCAATTCATTCAAAGGATTCTTGGTTCATAAACACTCATTTTGTTTCTAGTCCTTTGTTACCATGAATACATTCTGAATATTTTAGAATATACTGGACCTTCATTTCTGTTTTTGACTTTCCTGAAGTATATACCAAGAAGTGAGCTTACTAGGTCAAATGGTATCAAAAATTATGGTACTTTTCTTGTGTCACTCCAATAACAAGAAGAGTTATCCCAATTCACAGCTCCATTAAGAGTGTATTAGTTATACTGACTATTCCCAGTTAGGTTCCCCACCCCCACCCCCAATTTTTGTCAATTTGTAGTAAAAATTGAAGTAAAATCTCAGGTGTTTTAATTTGCATTTCTTTTATTAGCTAACTCAGAGTATATTTTCATAATTGCAATTCTTTTTATGAAAATTGTTTGTTCACATATTTTGAATATTTGGATAATGGCTCTTGGTATTATAAATTGTGCTCATACTTTATATATAAACTTGTTATTTAGTTACTATTTTAATTTTGCCTTCATTGACTTTGTTCTTAGAAAAGGTTTTAAATTTTATGAAATTGAAATAGTCTGTTTTGTCTTTTGTTCATTCTTTAGTTAAGAATTCTCCAAGTGACACCATGTAAAGTTGACAATTTGCACTTAGTACTCTATTCCCAAATTTATTTAAATTTAGAATTCTGTCTTAATCAAAATTCTTAGCAAGATTAAGCTTGTATTTGTTGAACTTGATTTTTTTTCTCTATATAGAATAAAAGACATAAAAATACAAACATAGTTTTATAAATCTGAACCTATTTTTACTGAAGACTCAAACCAAAGCACAAATTCATAACTAAGTAAAAGCTTGGACTAGATTTTCATAAATTTCTTTTTATTCACTTTATTTATTTTTCTTCCTTAAACCCTTACTTCCCACCTTAGAATACTGTGTATTACAAATCAAAACAACTCTGAGGTATCACCTCACACCTAGCAGATTGGCTAAAATGAAAGAAGGGGAGAGTAATGAATGTTGGAGGGGATGTGGCAAAATCGGGACATTGATGCATTGCTGGTGGAGTTGTGAAATGATCCAGCCATTCTGGCTGGCAATTTGGAACTATGCCCAAAGGGCTATAAAAGAATGCTTGCCCTTTGATCCAGCCATACCATTGTTGGGTTTGTACCCCAAACAGATCATAGATAAACAGACTTGTACAAAAATATTTATAGCTGCGCTTTTTGTAGTGGCAAAAAACTGGAAAATGAGGGGATGTCCTTCAATTGGGGAATAGCTGAACAAATTGTGGTATATGCGGGTGATGGAATACTATTGTGCTCAAAGGAATAATAAACTGGAGGAATTCCATGCAAATTGGAGAGACCTCCAGGAAGTGATGCCGAGCGAAAGGAGCAGAGCCAGAAGAACATTGTACACAGAGACTGATATACTGTGGTAAAATCAAATGTAATGGGCTCCTGTACCAGCAGCACTGCAATGACACAAGACAGCTCTGAGGGATTTATGGTAAAGATGCTACCCACATTCAGAGGAAGGACTGCAGGAGAGGAAACATATAAGATAAACAATTGCTTGAATGCATGGACTGAGGCGGACATGAATGGGAAATAGACCCTGAACAAGGACACTTGTTACAACCAGTGGAAATGTGCGTTGGCCATGGGTAGGGGGAGAGCGGGGGGTGAAGGGGAAAGTAGGGGCATAAAGTATGTAAACAGATTAAAAACAAATATTAATAAATGTCTAATAAAAAAAAGAATACTGTGTATTATTCTAAGGTAAAAGAGCATAAGGGCTAGGCAATGGGGGGTAAGTGACTTGCCCAGGGTCACACAACTAGAAAAATGTCTGAGGCCAGATTTGAACCTAGGACCCCCCATCTCTAGGCCTGGCTCTCAATCCACTGAACCACCCAGCTGCCCCCTATTCACTTTTCAACCAAGGGCATGCCATCCAAATACTCAACCTATTGCAATGTGGCTTCTATTCTCATGACTTGACTCAAAGTGCCTACTTCAACCACACTGACTATCCCTTTATTTGTTACATTTGAGGGTCTTTTCGAAGGCCCCATTTAATTTTGGAAGCAGATAATGAGGCAACAAGGCTAGGACTGGATAAAGAAATTTGGGAATCATTTATAAAGAAGGAGAAATGAATCAAGGGAAAGTAATGAGATTATGAAGCCAAAAAAGTATAGCAGGAAAGAAGAGCACAAGTCTGCCTTTCAGGGGCTTCCCAAGTTAGTGTCATGGTGCAAATGAAGGTCTAGCAAAGAAAAGAGAACAACTGTTCAGACAGGTCCAAGGAAAACCAAGAGAGAACAGTGTGACAGAAACCTAGAGAAGAGAGTGATCAATAAGGTTACAGGCTGCAGAGAGGTCAAGAAGGGGAGGAGTGAGAAACGACCACTGGATCTGGCAATGATTAAGTTCATTAGTGCTTTGAGTGCAGATGGAAGCATACTTTTTTCACTTTTTTTGTTTTTTTGACATGCTTTCTTTTGCAACATAGTTAATAAGGGAATATGTTATGCATGGTTTCGCAGGTTTAATTATTGCTAAATATTGCTTGCTTTTTCAAGGAGTGGGGAAGAAGAGAAAGGGAGGGAGGCAATTTGGAACTTAAAATCCGAAAAACGAATGAAAAATGTGAGATGTGGTTAAACATCTAAGAACATGTTAGAACGCTAAAAATATTTTAAAAAGAGACAACAAATATGATAAGTAAAGAAAAGCATGGAAAGAAATAAATTCATTAGTGACTTTGGAGAAACATCTCAGTCGTACTATGAGGCTGGAAGGAAGCCTGCAAAAAGTCAGAGAGAGAAGGAGAACAGAAGGGAGAAGCTCCCATTGTGGACAGTCTTCTTAAGGATGCTAATCAGAAATGGGAGGAAATAAGAGGAGGGAGCAATCCAGTGAAAGGCTTTTAAGGATGAGGGAGATCAGGGCATGTTTGCAGGCAGCAGTGCAAGGAGAGATGGCAGAGGGGAAACCTGTTGAAGAAGCAGAAATAAAATAGGGCCATTCAACCTTCAGAAGAAAAAGGAAGGGAAGAGAATGGCAGAGGACACACAGGAGAAGAGAAAGTTCTGGTGGCTTGGATTTGTTCAGGCAAGGAGGGTGAAAAACTTGGAAAACAGGCTGTGGTGAGTGGGATTAGAAAGGGACAAAAGGATTGCCTTGGGGTAGTGAGAGCCCAGCTGAGATTATAAGACGTAAATTTGGAGGGGACCTAGCAAGTTAGCAAGATTTTCTTTCTCAAACTTCTTGTAGCAGCATGCAAGGAGAGGCAAAGACAATGGATGATGAGAGAGAGTAATCCAAGGATGGTATATGGAAGGGCAAGATTTTTGGAGGAATAAAAGAGTGAGGGACTTGAGAGAAATATACAGTGTAGAGTAGAATTGATCTCCCTTAAACCTCTCCCTGTTCAGATTCATCCTCTATGCCAGTGCTGGGCAAACTTTTTAAAGAGGGGCCAAAGGAAAAGAAATGCTCATCTGTCAGTCTGTTTCTAAGGCAACTCTTTGGAAGTTTCATTGTATTGTATCCTACTCATTGTGTTCGTCAGATTAGAAATAATGTCACACAGCCGGACAGAACATTTCAGGGGCCCGCATCTGGCCTGTGGCAGTAGTTTGCCCATCACTGCTCTATGCTGTCAGGCCAACATTCCCAAAAGCACAGGTTTAATGGTCATGTCTCTGCTTAAGAAATGTTAGTGGCTGCACATTTCCCTCAGGATTGACTATAAAACACAAGTCTCTGCTGTGGGCCCTCTTCTGATTTCAATTGTCTCTCAGTGATTTCATCTCTCCAGAGATTATTCCCATATCTAATGTCTCTCCTGAGCTCTAGTTCTCCAGGATGAGCTGCCTTTTGGACATCAGGAACTGACTGCTCCACAGACACCTTAAATCCCCCACATCCAAACAGAACTTAATCTTCCCCCTCCCCCGTTCCACTTTCCAGTTGTTAAGGGCACCACCACCCTCTCCATTACCCACCCTCATCCCTCCCACATCCAATCAGCTATCATCCGTTCTCCCTTCACAACGCCTCTCCTCCAAAGCCCCTTTCTCTTCTCTCCCATCCATGTTCTGGTGCAGGCCCTTATCACCTTTTACCTGGACCACTGCGATAGCTTCTATTGGTTTCTTTGTCCCAAGTCTCTTTCTGTTCGAGTCCAAAAGCCACTGGACGGTCAAAGTGACCTTCCTCAAGTTCAGGGATGCTCAGGCCTCTTAGGTATCCGAAGCCTTCCCAACCCAGCCGTCTTCCTCTGGGCTCTCTTCCACGCACTCCAAGATTGGGGCACACTGGCCTCTTGGCTCTCGCTTCTACTCTGGCCATTTGAACTGGCTGCCACCCATTCCTGGAAAGCTTTTCCTCCTCTAACTCCAAGCTTCCTTGGCTTCCTTTAAGACTCAGCAAACACTGGACCCTGTGCAGGATTCCCCTGATCTGCCAGGCCCTGCTGCTCTGCTGCAGAGAATACTTCCCAATTACACTATATATCTTGTAAGTACATGCATGTCTCCTTCACTGCAGTGGGATCCCCAGGAGAGCAGAGATCACCTGTTCCTTCTCTTTGTATCTCTAGAGCTTAGCACAATGCCTCTGTCTAGGTCACTTATCTGGGAACATGATGCACACTCCCTTGTAAAACATAAGCCCTTTGAAGGCAGAGACTGTCTTACTCTTCTATTTATATCCACAATTCATGGCACATGGCAGATGCTTAATAAATGTGTATTAACTGAGAAAGTGGAAAAATATTTAGTACTGTATTAGAATGGAGGTGGCTGGGAGGTATATAACAAGGTAATAAGAGATAGGACCACTGGGAAAACACATTAATATTCCCACTTTTGAAATAATTTAACAATCCTACATTGTACTGTATCATTTTAAGTGCCAAAATGTGTAGTGAGAATGCAAATTCAGAAAAGAAACTGCTACTGGCCAGAGAAATTATGGAAAGCACTACAAAAGAGCTGAGAATTGAGTTGGGAGTTGATGAATGAACTGTATTCCTACAAGGGAAGGAGAACAATATGAATTAAAAATTTGATGTTGAAATAAAACCAATCTGTTTAGAGGGGGAAGTGGTTCAAGGTAGAGAATAGTTAAAGAGTTTCAGTTGAAGAAAGAGTTTGGGGTTTGCTTTCTTAGATTTGATCTTTGTGAGGTCATAAGGCCCCCTGGGAAGAGGGTGCCAGATTAAGAGACAAGAAGACCTGGTTTTGAATTCTCCTTGGAGATCTGTATAACCTAGAGCAAATCACTTACTATCTCTAAGTCTCAGTTTCCCTATCTGTAAAAGGGGGATAATTTAGCACTTGTCCTATAGGGCTGTTGCAAAGTGCTATCAACAATAGCAATCATATTAGCTAGCATTTAGATAGCCCCTACCATGTGTTAGCCTCTAGGAGCTTTACAAATATTATCACATTTGGTTCTGAAAACAACCCTAGCCCATAGAAACTGTGATTATCCCTACTTTATAGAAGAGAAAACTGTAGCAAATAGGCTAAATGACTTTCCCAGGGTCACACAGTGAGTTCAGGCCAGATATGAACTTTCTGCCTGCAGGCCTTGCACTCTGTGCACTATGGTGCCTCTGGAAACTGAAATCATGTGTATAAACCTTAAAGTAACACATAAATGTGGACTATTAGAACTATGAGGCCCAAAGAAGCTGCTGAAGATTGTGAAATAGTGTGGTATAAAGCAAAATGAACACAAGTTCTAGAGTCAGAGGACCTGGGTTCAAATCTACCCTCTGATGCTTACAAGTTGTGTGACCTTGGGTAACTGACTTCACCTCCCTGGGCCTCAGGTCCTGGTCTGCAGAATGAGAGAGTTGGATGAGATGGCTCTAGAGATCTCTTTGAGCTCTATACATGACATCCTATGATTGTTCTCCCTTCACATAGAGCATTAATTTGGGGTCAGTCTCTTCACTTGCAAGAACATAAATTAACAAAGGGACACAAACCTTTATTTATAGAATGTATATAAGGAAAAGGAGATCTTTTAACAAAAAATGTCAACTAACTTCAGTTGAAATTATATAAACACAATCCTCTGGTTCCTTGTCCTAGATAAAAATATTCTTATAATAAAACAGATTTGTATTTCTAATGTAAAAAGAAATTGTAGGGCGTATCTAAGTGGCTCAGGGGATTGAGAGGAAGGCCTGGAGACAGAGGTCCTGGGGTTCAAATCTGGCCTCAGATACTTCTAGCTGTGTGACCCTGGGCAAGTCACTTAATCCCCATTTCCTAGTGTTGTAGATAAATTAATAAGTAAGGTGTAGATATTTAAGATTAATTATTAGGAGGCTTATCAGGCAAGGCTGGAGAATTCTAAATGGAATGGGGAAGCAGAAAGTGGCTCTCTCTCCTGGGATGGACTCCATGTTGGCTGGGTACAGGTTGAAACTGCTCAACTGACTCAGTGGGAGACCTCAGGGAAAGTGAAAATTGTATCCTGGAGGAAGAATCGTCTACCTGTGGGAAGTTAGGTTGAGAATATCAAACCTGACCTGGGCTGCTGGTCATCTCAGGCTGGTTTAACTCCCTAATCTTACCCATCTCTGGATTACTATCTTAGGACCTGGAAGAGCCGTGTCACCGCTGGATTTACTTCCCTTCCTGCTAGCCCAGCTGAGCCCTGATAGCCTATAGTTTAGAATAGATTAAGTTCCTTCCCTGACCCAGAAATCTGCCCATAGTTTGTTAGAATAGAAACCCCTTTTTCCCTTCCTGCAAACTGAACTTTGTCTAATTAAACGTGGTTTATTTAAGCTCCTTGCTGTCACTCAATCCCTATGGAGGTTCCCTGGTTGGTCTAACTGCGTGGCAGTTGGATCCTAACTGTCACTCCCTCCAACTGCCAAACCTAGTCTTGATGTGTATGTAGGTTATTCCCAGTTTATTGCCCTGTGCTGTCAGTCCTCCTTCTCCCCTTTCTCTAAACCCAAGGTTTATTATTTACCCACAAGTGTTTCCCCATTAGATTAGTCCTTACCACTCTTCTGCCTTGGAATTAATACACAACATGAATTCTAAAATGAAAGGAAAAGGTTTTTTAAAAAAGTTAAAAAAAATTTAAGGCAAAAAATTGCATTCTACCTATTCAAAGCATGGTTTTTCTGTGTAAGAAAAACATGTGAAATGAATTCAAAACTATCATGGCCTAAACAAATCCAATGAATTTATGAAAGGTACATACTGAATATTTCAATGAACAATATTTTTCACTGACACTGCCCAAGTGTTTGGGAAGCCTGTGCACGATCTTTGTCTTAGGACCCCAAGAGTTGAGATTTCCCCTTATGCCTATATCAGTATTCCTTAAAAGGGCCTGAATAATGCAATAGCCCAGACACTTAGGTGTGAACACAAACATATCAACAACACTAAAAAGAAGTGAAAAGAGGACTTCTGTCACTAAGTAGCATATGAAGAGCCAATGTTTGCACAGTGAAGGTGGTGGCAAGCATTAGGAAAACAAAATCAGCCAGAGAAATTCAATTCCTTACCGATTAATCCCTTCTTTGGTGTAGAACACAGAGTAGGTGAGGTTGTCTCCGTGAGGATCAGATGCCGGTGTTCTCCACGTCAGTTTGATGAAGCGAGTAGAGACGAGTGAGGCCACGACGTCCCTCGGTGCTGAAGGCAGTGGTCCAGTTGTGGCTGGTGCTAGATGGTCAGTAGTGGCACTGGTCAGTGAAGTGGGAGGTAATGTTGGGATGGCAACATCTTGTCATGTGCAAACATTGGGGAATATGAAGGGCAAACCACGACGGTTTTTAAAGAGAACATAAAAAACAAAACAAAAAAAAAGAAATAAACAAAACCACGATGGGAAACAAAATAAAATGAATGAACACAAAAAAGGCCATTAAACTGAAGGCTAACATGCAGGCAAAAAGGTAACTACTGAAACTAATGGGAACTATTGCAGACATCACTGCAGAGCAAGCGGACTCTCTCTGTACTATGATGGGGGTGGTAGGAGGAATGGGAAGGGTGACGGCTGAGGACAAGATACCACCTCACAAAAATGGAAACAGGAGTGCCTAATGTCATTTCTATCATTTCTGCGAATACCATGAAAACTTCTTCAAGCTTTAGAAGTAAAAACATGCTTTAGTTTTACAATACCTCCATAGCCACACTATATTTTACTCAAAAATTATAGGATAAGAGAATTCATTTGAGCTAGTCGGTTACAAAAAAGCAATCAGTGGATTATATTAATCTAATTAGAAAGCTGTTCCAAGTTTATGTGATTCTAATGCAACAGTATAGCTATAATGTTGGCATTTTAAATTTTAGTCTAATCTTACATTTTCCACTATAAATTAGCATCTGGGTGGTAGTCTAGGGCAGGCTGCCAACCCTTAACTTGGGCAGAAGGATTCCACTTTTTTCCTGAAGTAGCTCTCATCTATCTAACTGATAGGACAATTTGCTGAATTTTAAAATCCACAAATATAGAGATCATAACATTCACTGTCTATACTAATACAATGTATGTGGGGTATATAAATGTATGAAAAAAGTTTGGAAGGCCCTATTGAAATAACATAGGGGTTCCCAAAACCTTAATACAATTTTAAGCTATTAACACTTAAGTCTCATGAAATGTAATTTATTACTTTGACAAAGCATAGCAGTTGGCAAGTAAAACTTAACGACACATAAAAAATCTTTGGCCACCAGGTTTATATAGCCTATTCTTTCAGATGTTTTGGAGATCTACGTTAATGTTATGAGACAATTCTAAAAATAGCTCTGCTGTATGACAGTGGACATCTGATTCTTGTTACTTAAATTCACCAGATGCACTGTCTCAGCAGGACAAAGTCCTGTGTTGATGATCTGAGTTACTATTATTTGGCTTTCTAAAACAAACTTATCTCCATGCTTAGCTGATCTAAATCTTTATTGGAATGGGAATCAATTTTGTAGAAACAGATTCCACCTATGCTGTGAAGTGGGGGGGGGGGCGATTAAAGAATCACAGAAACAAGAGAAATCTTCAAATCCAATTAACTCATTTAAGAGATAAGGAAGCTGACTGAGAAAGGCTACATGGAAAGTCAGTGTCAAAAGTCTAAAGCAGGGGTCGGCAATATATGGCTCCTTCTGCAGGAGCCATAAAGTCCATTTTTTTTCAGGCGCTGTTACAGGAGCGGCACTGTGAGCACTGTACGGCTCTCACAAAATTACATTTTAAAAAATGTGGCATTTATGGCTCTCACGGCGAAAAAGTTTGCCAACCCCTGCTCTATAGCAAAGCTCAGGATTCTGGACTCTGAATCCTACTGTTTTCCATTATCATATTCTCTCTCATAACAAATAAGTATATGTTCAGGAAAGTATTTTAATTCCCAAAGGTTTTTTACCATCATGACAAATCTTTCTTACTGCAAATTAAATTCATGCTTATTTTTTTGTGTTATTATTTGGCAAATAACTAAGATTATGGTTTTACACACACACACACACACACACACACACACACACACACACACACACACCCCCAACCAAGAGTCACAAAATGCCGCTGTAAATGTTTAGGACAGTTAAGTTCAAAGAGGTTGTGCTATGTTTCTGCATCACAGATGAGTTGAAAGTTAGATATGGACTTACTTTACTATCTGCAGGCCTACTCCTGCTCCAAGGCTATACCTTGAAAGATACCTAGTTTCTAGTACAGACAATTAAGAAATTAGAACATGGAAAGGAGGGGAGAGGAGACAGTGGTAATAAGGTAATAACTTAAAAAAAAAAGATGGCAATCAGGAAGGAATAGAAGCCAGTATACGATTTATCTCTCTTTATTTAGGTAAAGAGGAATGAATATTCCAAAAGGATGTAATAAAATGGTTTATATTTAACTAGGAGATCTACTCAGAAAAATACTCTAATACATATTCCTTTCAATTCTGCAACTTAGATAGCTTTTCTCTGAGATTGGTCTAAATTCTGCTGACCTTTATCTACTTTTAGCTAGACAGTTAAGAGAACTAGCATCCCAATTAATTCTCAAAATAGATAAATTATCTCTTGATAGTTTCAAGACGACACAAATAGATTCAGGAGAAATATGTATCTTGGTTAGATGCCAGTAATATAACAGAAATCCTGAAGCAGTAAGTACTATGGTGAATGTTAAGTGGAGATAAGCATTACTTCTCAGGAGACTGCAAGATCTAAGCACAAGGGATGATAATACAAACCCTTCAGTTAAATGGAAAATGGTCACAAGGAAAAGTCTTGACAAGTATCTATAACCAAAGGTCACAAAGAAGAGATGATAAATTGTGTGGACCATGGAGCCATACAAATTCTTTGGTATTCAAATTAAAACATTAGTACCTGTACTCAAAAATATTCAACCTATGCTACAGATGAAGAATTTTTAAATTTTATCCAACCTGCAATTTCAAAGGTTTGGGGCTCCCAGTGAAAAACTTTTACCAATGCAAATTGAGACCTTCGTAATTTGCAGTCTCACAGACTTGCCTGGAACACTGAATGGTTAAGCTCTTTGTTCAGGACCCAAAGCCAATATATGACAGCAGCAGGACCTGAATCCAGATTTTCCTTGCCCTGCTGAACCTGGCTCTCTATGCATTATACTATACTGCCTTTCATGAAATAAATAAAATACACACTAAATACAAATAACTATAACACAAAACCATTGTATTTAAATGTCAAAAAGAAACAAGGCAACAGGAACATTTAGGGGAGGAAGGGATCATTTCCACCACTGCAAGGATCATGATGGATGGGGTAGTATTTAAGCTGAAACAGTAAGGATTCAACATGGGAAGATGAGAGATGGGAAAGACAGTATGATATAATAAAAAGGAGTCAAGTAGGCCCAAACCTAATTAAAATGTAATTGGGGAAAGTTTTAACAAAATAAATACAACATAAAAAAGATAGTGGTAATTTGTGGTTTTCTAAGAATCTATTCTTATTTGAGTTTGACAGCACTGATGTAGTGTGGATGGAGGACTGGACTTGGAGATTTGGTTTCCAATCCTGCCTCAGATATACTGTGTGACTATGGTTAAGTCTTATGACAAGGAGTCAAGAAAACCAGATTCCAATCTAGCCTTAGACACATCTGTATGACTGTAGATAAGTTACCTGAACCCTTAAGAGGCTAATTTTTTCATCTGTAAAATGGTGGTAGTAATAGTTATTAACAGTCCCTGCTCTCATGGAGATGTTTAATGGAGGAGACAACTTGCAAAGAAGCTATGTACAAGGTAAGTTTTCATACAGATGAAAGTCATCATAATAGAGTCACTGAATTGTGAGGTACATATGCTATTAGTGTGGATGATGACAACAGCACTATGAATAATGATAGTTGAAGAGGAAAACTGCAAGCCAGGTTCTTAAGTAATCAGGGAAAGTCATGGAGGGCAACAGATGACTAACAAGGACATGCAACTAAAAGCATATTATCTGAGTAATAATGTTCTAAGCATGCCTGTGAAGTCTTGTTAATTCTACCTCCACATCATCTCTCTACACTCACATGATCACCTTGTTCCCTCTCACCTGGACTATTGTAATAGCCTCCTAATGGTCTCCATACTCCAGGCTCTCCCTTCTCCAGATTGTCTTTGTAGAGCTGCCAAACACACATCTGATCCTCCCTCCCTGTCTATCTGTCTGTCTGTCTGTCTCTCTGTCTCTGTCTCTCCCCCTTTAGGGGAGAACACAAACTCTTCTGTTCGGCTTGGTTTCAGTCTACCTTTCAGATGTGCTATATTTACTGCTGTAGCCAAACTGGCCTAAGTCCTGTCCCTGGACACAATGTTCCCTTTTGTCTGGCACAGAGCAAGCATTTGGTACATATCTGTGGCACTAAATGATCTCTTTCCAATACATACAATACAACATTCTCAAAAGACTCTTAGCTCCCATCTGAGTCCCTCGCCTGCCCCCCTCCCAACCTACTGCTCCTAATTCCATGATTTAAAGTCAGGATCACCAATACTGATCCAGACTTTGGGGTTATCTGCAGAATACTGGCCTCACAGAGTTGTGAGATTCAGTGAGACAATGTATGTAAAGGCTTTCATATCTAATTCTTCCATCCATCGCATTTTAGATGCAATGCACATATGAAGACCTTTTCAACTCCCTCTAAAACAATCCTTAAATTCTTGCTCTCCATGGCCCCTGCTGCTACACTAACACTTCATTCCTGGTCACTTGGAATACTGTCTTCTCCAGCTAAGAGATCTTCCTGCATTTTCTAGGTCCTCCTGTTCTCCCTTCATACCACTATTAGGACAATCTTACACATAGATCTGGACTGTTCTACTCAAAATAGTCCATAACTCCTAAGGGCTTGATGGATAATTTATGTTCTCTTGTTTGTTATCAAGGCTTTCCCTAGTCTGATGCCCATCACTCTATAGTTCCAGGTTCATTGGTTATTTACTATGCTTTAGCCAAACTAGACTGATTGCACATGGTTCCCTCATCTTTGGCATATCTTCTCTTCTCTTAGGTACTAAATTCTTACCCTCCTTATTTATTCATTTATTCATTCATTCATTTATTTATTTTAAGCCCTTAACTTCTGTGTATTGACTTATAGGTGGAAGAGTGGTAAGGGTAGGCAATGGGGGTCAAGTGACTTGCCCAGGGTCACATAGCTGGGAAGTGTCTGAAGCCGGATTTGAACCTAGGACCTCCCGTCTCTAGGCCTGGCTCTCAATCCACTGAGCTACCCAGCTGCCCCCTTACCCTTCTTTTAAATGTACCTCCAGAACCACTTTCCCCAGAATCCTGGAGAATGGAAAAAGTGCTGGCTCTCTGACAGAATACTTGGGTTTAAATCCAATCTTCACCACTTAACATGTTGCCTTGGCAAAACATTAAGCCCCCCTTGGCCTCAGTTTCCCTATCTGTCAAATCAGGAGTCTCAGATAGAGGGAGCTTCTAAAGTCCTTTTGAACTACTATGACCTTCCTTTGTGGCCATCATAGAGCTCTGTGATCTGTACCATCCTAATGAACTTAAATTTTATTATATATTTCCCTTCATTTATTCAATAAACATTAATTATGTGCCTATTGGCATTGGGCTGGGTTCTGGGGATTCAAGGACAGAAAAAACACCAACCTCTGCCCTCAAGGGATTTATGTTCTACTGGAGTTGGGGGAAATGAGGAGGAAGAAGCTCGCACAGAATAATTTGTGGCAAAAGGCATATCAAACCATTTCCTTCCCAGCAGTCCTATTATTGTTCTGACTCCCATAAGCCCAGGATGTCTTCCAGTTTCTAAAACCCAGTGGCTTAAGATGAATGACTTGCTTGCACTTGGCAGACATTTAATAGACATTTGTTGAATTGAAATGAATATCAATTTTGTTTTATTCATTCATCAAATAGTGAGTAGAGAACAACATGCTGGGTGTTTTGGTATTTATTTTTTGCTAGGGTAGGAGGATATATTTGCATGCACAAGAGTACTTATATGCTAATTCATAGGATTACAGATTTAGAGCTGGAGGAGACATTAGAGGTGAGGAACAGACTCAGTAAAGTTAAGTGATAGGCCCCAAATCACACAATTACTGAGTATGTCGATTTGAAGTATCAGACCTAGAGCTAGAAGGCCTTGGGGCACCATGTAGTCCAACCCATACCTTTTGCGAATTAAGAAACTGAGGCCAGGTTTTCTGACTCCAAATTCAGCATTATTAAATTAGAAAAAAAGAAATGAGGGTGGATTTAAGTTGAAAACTGTTCTGCATATTTGTATTTCATGTCTATATTAAATATCAAAAATCTCTTTTGCTTACAATAATGTTATCTGCGGGGCAGTTAGGTGATGCAGTGGTTCAAACATAAGGCCTGGAGTTAGGAAGAAAAGGTTCAAATCTACAATCTGACACTTATTAGCTACATGTCCCTAGGGGTAAGTCACTTAACACCTATTTGCCTCAGTCCCTCATCTGTGAAAAGTACCCTTAAGAATGGAAATAGACTTTTTTTTATAAAGGAGTCATACAAGACTCGTTATATTTTCACATAAAACTTCAGCTTAAAAATTCTTTTCACCTGAAAATCACTTGAACACAACTAAAAGCAATAGGACACAAAGAAAAAAAGATAAACTAAATGAAAACTTAATGTATTTTGTATGAAGTTCAAATAACAGGAGGAAGGCTGAGGAAATAATCTACACAAAGAGTAACTAGATGACATCTTTTTTTGATAGCTGGTGATGGTTTTTTAAAATAATACCTTCTTTCCTTTCCTTGAAATATGAATGTTGCTAAAATCTGACTGGAATAGAGCTATGTGACCCAAGTGGTCAATAGTCAGATTTGTTATCAAGGAATTATGCTAAGTTTCAATACCAATAATAAAGTAGCTTTATTACTGTAAAACTTATGAATCCGTTTAATAGAGGTCTCAAAGAAGGCCTCTAAACTTTTTATTTTGTTGTTTTCTTTCTGGTTTATTTTTACTACATTTCCAAATGTATTAATATCTCTACCAAAAAAGCTTATCATGGTTGTGTCATTTAAAATTATTGTAAGCTCTGGGACACTAAAACAAGCACGTACTTAACCTGACTGATGCCAAATAAGCACACAGATCAAATAGAGAAACTAATCTTGCTGAGAATTGCTGAGACTTCTATGCCAATAAAACAGTCTTGAACCTAGTATGAGAATCGAGGTTGTGATGTTTCACATACGTTAAGATGTAGGACTCCTTGAACTACACTCCTTGTGAAAATTTATATCAAGTACCTAAAAATTGGCTGTTCTGGCTCCATATTCTATCCCTGAGAAGAAATGATGAAAGAAGAAACGACATAATATCAGACTAAAATACAAATCTAGTCCTTTTCTCTAAATTTCTTACTATGGTGGTTGACTGTGGTCTTGGCTGCTAAGTGGGTAAGTGCATGATGTCGGACATAGATTGCTTTGATTGGACATTATTCAAAGACTTAGTGTGATTTTGTTTTTCTTATTTGGAATTTTTCCATATGAAATTTAGGATTAGATGTTCAGAATTTTCCATCCACTAGTTATTTAGCCTTTTTGTGCTAACTTTTCTGATGAATTTGATTGGCAGTGATTTATATGCCCCCTGCCTCAGTCATGCATTTCTTTATGATTTCAGTGTTTCTTTCTATACTCCTCAGGGTGGAATGTGATTTTATTTCATATGGAGAATTTAAGTTATTTTAGGAAAAAGAGATTTACTACCTCCTGGAATCCAAATGGAGATGCCCACATGGAGAATCCATGCTGATCCAGGAGCCTAAGAGAGCAACCAAATGTGCAAAATTTTGAACTTTGGGGGGTTTTAAATTCATTTATCTGGTTTTAAAATTCATTTGTCTTGCTAAAATTCATTTTTTTTGTTAAATTCATCTGTTTTGTTTAAATGCATTTATTTTATGGATATATATATATATATATATATATTTGTGAAAGAAGGGGACTGCCCCCTGAATTTTTTTTGCAAAAGAAGTGCCAAGTATTTGATTTCCTTATATTATAAAAATTTTTACCACTCTCCCCTTGTATTGATGTATACAACCTTTATTTTATTGTAATTGTAAATTTATTTATGTTTGTTATGATCCATTGGGGAGACTGGTCTCTCAAAGGATCGGGGGGGGGGGAATGTGTCATTTTAAAATTACTTTACTAGGGCTCCCTGCTACAACTTCCCCCAACACCTCCCACTTCCTTTGTGGGAGGTGTCAGAGAAAATATAAGAGAAGAGTTTTTGGTGCCTTTTGGTCTCTCTGAGCTGGAGGCTGGCTGACTCTCTCTACCCTGGACCCTGCAGAGTCTTTTTTCCCCTTCTATCTACCTCCTAGTTTTCCCTAGACCTTCCCTTTTCTAATTTAAATAAAACCTAATTTTTCTAAACCCTAAGTTGCTCTCTGATATTTTATTTGAGCCCTGAAGGGCTCTGGTCAATTTACCCCTGCTGGGGGCTGGGGAACCACTACCTTCCTTTCCCTTCCTCTACCTTCCTCTCTCCTTTCTCCCATCCATCCTTCCTCCTATCTACCTTCCCTTCACCCCTTAACATGGTGGAAACCTTTTCTAAGCCTTGCCCAATAATCCACAGTAAGTTACTTATTGATCTTGTTACAATAAAATCCATTACTATGAAGAACTGAATTCATGTCTCAGATTTCTATTTCCTGTCTCTACCCAACCCAAGTCTAAGCAGTAATGTAGCAGGTGTAGGCAGGGTAGAACAGGAGGAAAACCTCCCCAAAAAAGCACAAGCTGGGCTGAAGTCCTAGGTCTTCAGTAGAAACCCTGGCTTTGTTATATTGGGTGTGACAATCTACTACTCTAGGTCTTACTTTCTTCATGTGATGAGGCCAGATGAGAGGTCACGCCTGAAGATCACAGGGCTCATGAAGTACATAGAATTATTACAAAAAGTAGTGTAATGAAGAAAGCTCTGGACCCGGGGTCTAACAGCTCTCATTTAAAATTCTGCCTTTTAAGCACTGCTCTGCGACCCAGACTCTTTATTACCATTGGAGTTGGTAACCCAGTACGTACAATAAAGGAAAGGTCCTTTTTAAACCTAAAAAGTTATTCACATT
Organism: Gracilinanus agilis; assembly: GCF_016433145.1. Taxonomy (NCBI): domain Eukaryota; kingdom Metazoa; phylum Chordata; class Mammalia; order Didelphimorphia; family Didelphidae; genus Gracilinanus; species Gracilinanus agilis. Next base: position 679,468,067 of record NC_058131.1, read on the forward strand.
GTTGTTGTTGTTGTTATTATTATTATTATTATTATGATGTGTTTATATATTTTCATCTTGTTTGATGAAATTCAGATAGAAATAGACTGGAGATAAGTTGCTAACTTATTAATCCTTCTTGTTTAATGTGGACTATTGGGCAAGTTGATAAAATGATTGCTTTTTCTCACTCATCTGGTGGAGATTCACTTAACATTTTCAGGACAATCCCAGTAGAAGAAAAGATAAGGATGATATACACTTTATCTTCTTAATCTCATTTAGCTTTGATTTCTTCTCTTAGGCCGCTATATGTCCCCCCGCCCCCAAAAGTTTAGAAATTATGGGCATTGGATATTGTCACAATAAAAAAACATTGTTCTTACATTTTTGTGAATCACAGTCATGTCTGGAAGCTTGTGGGCAGCAGTTTTGTGAGGGTGGTCTGGTTTTGGTGCATGTTATGTGTTGCATTGTCCAGAATGTTGAGGGGTTGTAGTTATGTGGGGATTTTTCATTCATTCCTTTATAAAGGCTAATGAGATGGGCTCCCAGTCAGATCCTTCTAGGCATTCTATAGATGCAAAGTTTTGGAAATTTCTATGTTGCAAAGCTTTTACCACTTTCTTGCTTAATCTGTACTAGTAAACAAATCAAGCCTTTTCATGAAAAACTTTCTGTACTTTTTGATGGAAATATATAATGCCACCTTCTTCAGCAAATGAATCCACATGATGCAGCCATTTGAGATACACATACATACAACCCCAATACCTCCTCAATCAGTTTGGCTGGAACATAAAATACCCTGAAAGAAGCAGTATGGGAAAAGATTAGGAAAGTAGGGTGGTGCCAGACTATAAAAGCCAAGCTACTTTATTGTTCACTAGTGCCTTCTCTGTGTCAAGGACTGTATTAAAAGCTGAAGAAACAAAGGCAAAGATAGTCTTTTCCTTTAAGGACCTCAGAGTCTAAAGGAGGAGACAACATGGAAACGAATATGTACAAATAAGCTATATATATAGGATAAACTGGGCATAATCAACAGAGGGAAGGCATTAGTATTAAGTGGGACTGGGAAAGACCTGCTACAGAAGGCAGAATTGTTGCTGGGACTTGAAGGAAATCTAGTGATGCCAGGAGGAGATGAGGAGAGAAAGAGTTCAGGTATGGGGGACTATCTAGGAAAATTCCCTGAGTAACCAATAGGGAGTCATGGAATATTCTGAACAATGGAGTAACATTACCAAAGCTATGCACATTGAAGAGTCATTTGTCAGCAGCATGAAGAGTGTCTGAAAGGAAGTACATCAAAAGGAGAGGCCCAAGTAACACGTGTTCCTGGCATCTCAAAGGCTTGACTAGAAGTAGCATCATTTGTCTTCTTCCTGACAACAGCCATCTCAAAGCTTTAGTGGTGCTCAAACTATGTATTAGAGAAAGAGAGCTCTACAGGTACAGATAAGAAGGGATGCATTCCAGGAATGAGGCAAAGGTATGAAGATGGGAGGTGGAGTGTCAAGGCTAAGAAAAAGAGAGGTCAGTTGCAGGGCAGACAGAATAGTATCCAATGAGGGTAGAAAGATAGTTTGGGGACAGATGGTGCAAGGCTACAGAGAGCAATTTCCACTTTATTCTAAAGGCACAGGAAGTGGCTTGAGCATGAGACTCACATGATCTGAACTATGTTTAAGGAAAACTGCTTGACAGCAAAGTGTAAGATGCAGCAATCAGAAGGCTGCTGTAATGATCTGGGTGAGAGATGATGAGACCCTGAATTAAGGTGGTAGCTGGATGAGTGGAAAGAAGGGATCAGATGCCTTTGTCCTTTTCTTGAATAATATTTTTATTGTCTTCTCTACAAGAAGCTTCTCCTCATATCTTTTAATGCTGGCCATCTCCAACGAATACTGCATATCTCTCAACTGCACAGAGCATGTTGTCTCCCCCATTAGATTAGGAGCTCCTCAAGGGCAGGAACCAAACTTGATGTTTTATTGCATCCCGGTGCTTGGCACACAGCCAGTATGTCAAGGTTGAACAATTTTTCCAAAGTCACATCATTCTAAGTATTTAAGGCCAGATTTGAATCCAGGCCTTTTTTACTCCAAAATGAATATTTTAAATATTATGGCATATTGTCTCTATATTGTGTAAGAGGGAAATAGGTTTAAAGCATTTTGGAAGCTTAGGGAGATAGGCAGGAGCCGAGATTCCTACTGGTACACAGTGGACTTTCTCAAAAAGGCAGTTGGGGTTTTGAAGGAGTGGGGAAAGCCACTGACCTGAGAGACCTGTGGATTTGGGTATCTCTAAGCAACACCTGACACCTTACAACTAGCAGGATAAAGGAGTAGAGGTTGAGATTTCTGACTTGCTTGGTGGACAAGTCCCTGATTTCCTCTGAAGAGTTCTTCAGCTAGTTCCCGTGCTCTTGGAATATACTTGGACTACATCAGGATCAAGATGCCTATTCAGAGTAGTGTAGGGATTTCCCAGATCTTCAACTTTTTTCATCCTTAGTGTTTTAGGTTAAGTGTGACCTCTCCCATCATCATTAACCTTTAGTCTTTATAAATCTTTGGTCCCAGGCTACTCACTTCTTAGTTTCACAGACTCCCAGGCTAGGTGGATGTGTGGTGGCAGATGGTATCAACTGCCAATCCACAATCCCCAGTTCCTTGTTCTTTGGTGGGGTTTATGTTTCCCCAGTTTGTTAGTCCAGTCTGTTATCCCTGTCCAAACAGTTCTCTTTCTCCCCTTTCTCTGGACCCAGTAATATTTAAGTTACCCACACAGTGTTCCCCCGTAAGAATTGGAAGATCAAAAGGTCAACATTTTCAAAGGAAATAATGAAAATACAGGAAATAAGGGATCTGTGACCAGATCTCATTAGTAAAAAGCAGCCATCACTGATGCTATTTATTGTTTAAAAAATAAGAAAGAATATCAGTGGGGGCAGACCAAACCAGATCTAGAAGCAAATCAACATAGTCATCCAGCATTCAACAAATCCAAGAACACAAACTACAAAAAAATGGGCTCTAATATTTAGAAGTATTTTGCACAAATTAAACAGTTTTTGTTACTACTTTGTTAAATTTTTATACACAAAAAACAAACAATGTAAATTACAGTTTGTAATCCATTCTTATTTTTCTTTGCACATTAAAATGTCTGAGTTTGTTGATATCTTTAAGTTCTCAAAAGACTGGAACAATTTTAAGCAGTTAAATGATGCTGATCTGAAAATATAAAAAGAAAAAGAAAGGCATTCTTGACAAAGCCATTTGGAAAAACTGAATGCTGTCACAACTGTAGTTATGGAATGAATTTTTAATTCTAAAAGGGATAAAATAAAGTGTAAAAGGCAAATACATAAGTTTTAAAAACTTCTTTAAAAACAAAATCAATGTAACTGGATAATGAGAAGCTACAGATTTGGGGGAAGAGATCTTTGCAAGAAGTAACTTTGATAAAAATCTGGCTACAGATTTGGGGGAGGAGATCTTTGCAAGAAGTAACTTTGATAAAAATCTGATACTCCAACTCTTTTGAGAACTGACAATTATATTCAAATAAGAACAGAAAATGATTCAGAAAAGGGTTGGTTTTTTTTTAAATGAGAAATAGAGAGAACCAATAACTATTTGAAAAAAATTACCTAAATCTCTCATATGGAGAGAGGGGTAAAGCAACTCAGTGGATACTGGTTTAAAATAATCAAATTGGCAAAGAGAAAGTCATTACTGAAGGGACAATGGGAAGAAAGGAACTCTATCAATCTATTGTCAATCCTTTTAATAGACATAACTATTCTGGAAAACAACTTGAAATATGTGAGGATTTGCCAAACTAAAAAGTTTGCCCAGCACTGTTCTAAACCACTAATGATGAAAGAAATTAAAATTAAAAACTTTATAGTACCACCTCACTTATGACAAATGCTGGAAAAGATCAGGGAAAATAGATACACTAAACTCTTGGTGTAGCTATGAACTGGTTCAATCATTCTGCAGAATAGAGGAAAGGAAAATAAAAAGGACCTATATATACAAAATAATTATAGCAGGTGGCAAAGAATTGGAAATTGAGGGACACTCACCAATTAAGGACCGGCTGAATAAGTGGCATATGACTGATGAAGTACTATTGAACTATAACAGGGAGTAGCTACGTAGCTCAGTTGATTGAGAGCCAGGCATAGAGACAGGAGGTCCTAGGTTCAAATCCGGCCTCAGACACTTCCCAGCTGTGTGACCCTGGGCAAGTCACTTGACCCCCCATTGCCTACCCTTACTGCTCTTCTGCCTTGGAACCAACACACAGGTAAAGGTTTAAAACAAACAAATAAATAAATAGATAGATAGATAGAAATAACAACATGTCTCTAATCAATGATGACTTGGAACATTTTTTCATACAGCTATAGTTTGATTTCTTCATCTAAAAACTGTTCATAGCAATTGATCATTTATCAAATGGGAAGTTCTCTAAATATTTTAGATAAGAGATCTCTATCTGAGAAACTATGGGTTTTTTTCCCCCTGAACTTAATGCTTTCCTTCTAATGTTGTCTAATGTGTAAATATAATTTTGTATCCTTGAACTACATTTTCCAGAATATCCCTTTTCCTTTGTCCCCATGTCAAGTTCTTATGTTGTATTGATAAAGTTGTGTGTAAACTCCGCCCCACCCCCACCCATGCAGTCTGGGTAAGCTTATTTATGAAAAGTTTTTAAACAAAAAAAAATTGAGAATTCTATCCCTTCGTGGATCACTAGAAATGTAAGATTAAAATTAACATCCAATACTCTATTATAATTTTATAAGATTTTTAAATAATAACTTGAAGTAGAGGAAAGGGAAAAAAACCTTCAGTAAAGAGAAGCTTATCTAGACCCCACACTGGGGAGAGAGGGAGAGAGAGAGAGAGAGAGAGAGAGAGAGAGGGAGAGAGGGAGAGGGAGAGGGAGAGGGAGAGGGAGAGGGAGAGGGAGAGGGAGAGGGAGTGG